>NW_026294562.1:5588878-5778878 GCF_007827085.1 Peromyscus californicus insignis | reverse complement strand
AACCAAAAAACCGGGTGGCTAGCAAGGGCTGAATCCAGCAACCCAGGGTTGATGTGGGCACTTTAAGGAACAAGGTATGGCATGCTGTTCTGTCTTGGTTCTCACCTGTCTGTGCAAAGTGGAGCACAAAATGAGTAGCTGTGCTCTGAGTGAGGCTGCCAGTTCTCTGATTGACGTCAGGGTTTTGGAAATGTGATGTCATTTCTATGAACACCCACATGAGAAGCAACCCCCCCTCCGTTTGGGTGGCAGATGACATGTTAGGGCACAGAAAGATAAAAGCACTAAATATTTGCTTTAGAAAAATGCAGCAAAAGAGCTTCTCATCCTCCCAGCTGAAAGCTGATGGGCTTCGAATTCCAGGAACAAAAATGGCTGGCTGCAGTTGAAGCCGCTGCCACCCTCTGGCCGTGATTGACAAGTGAGTAGCAAGTGGAAGCTGGTCAGTGGAGGGTATACTGGATGTTGAGGGGGATGTGAATAGGACCCCAGAGTTCTGATCCCAGCTCCAGATCAGCCATAGCGAAGTGAGAGAGCCCTGCCTTCTCCCCTTCTCTCTTCCTTTGGACTCTTCAGTTGATATTTTCTCAGTGGATTTTCATTCCGTAAAAGGCAACCATATGTTACTTGAATTTAGTAATAAAGGCCTGACATTTTATGCACTTTATGTTGGCTAGGTTGCCTTCACATTTAAGATCCCCCTGCCTCAGCACCCGAATGCTGGGATCACAGGTGTGTGTCACCTCTCCTGCTCCAGTAAGGTTGTAATCCGTGCAGGCTCTTGTGAAAGGATACAGTTAGTAAGAGAGCACGTGGTGTTACAGGTCCGGCTGTGGCTGGTGGGGTCTGTTTCATGGGTGATTGAGGGTGTGGGCCAGCACTCTGAGTTAGCCTTGACCTTGCCAGGAATTGGCAGAGTGACCAAGTGTACCTTAAAGAACCTGGGACATTTCCTGTCCCGACCTTCATTTGTCAAGAGAGTTGAGTAAGCAGGTGATGGATGTGGAAACTGGCAGAAGTCTGTAACTTCGAATTGGTCCCCATCCCTTGTAGGCCCTGGTAGGGTTTGATATTAATACTCCCTGTTCTCATGGACATCTGCCATCTTGAGGTGGGTGGCATGTGACTGTAGTCCCAGCTACGTGGAGGGTCAGATGGAAGGACCACTTGAACTCAGAGTTCAAGGCCAGAGTTAGGAACACAGCAAGACCCCCACCTCTTAAAACTCCACAAACAGCCTCCCTGTACTTGCCGCTGTCTTCATACCTACTCCTGCCTCCTCTTTACAGCTCCCTAGGACACACATCTTCTCTTCTAACTTTGTGTAGAGATGAAGTATGGCTAACATGTACTGTGTGCTTATTCTGTGCTCAGGTTTTGTCCTAAAGTCCCTTTCTGTGTGATTCTCATTCAGTCCTCCCAGTCAGTAGCAACTGTTTATTGTAACAAGAAGGAAACTAACACAGCTTTTACTTTACTTTATTTTATTTTAATGATTTGTTCCCAGATCTGCTGAAAGTAATTATTGGGACCTGGGGATTCAAAGCCTGGGGCTTCAGATGTTTTCCAAGACAGGGTACCCACTTCCCCACTGCCCGGCCCCTTCTGCCCTGTGACATGGAAGCCGTAAGCAGAGCCACACATGCTCTCCAGACGCTCTGGCTGACATGGTTGGAGCAGGAGGTTGGGAGAACAGTCTCCGAGCCGGAAGTTGTTCAGAGTCTCTCAGCAATTGGCAACACAGAGTTTTGTTTTGTGTGTGTGGTTTTGTTTTTTAAATAATTAGAAACAGTTCGACTCTTGTTACCACCCACAGTAAAAAATTGCTTAGCTCCCACAAATTAAGAGAGAAAGGGGAAAAAATAAGGCCACTTGGTGGAATGATTAAAATAGGGTTTAAGGCTGAAAGTATTTTTGAGAGAGAGCTTTGGACATGGGACTGCCTGGGCTGGAGGTGGGAGTCCCCAGTCTCTAACTCCTTTTTTTGCCAGGTTCAGGTTTGTAGTGCTTGAAGGAAGGGAATGTAATGCCCAAGATGGCTGGGAGGAAACCCACATTTTTCTGTACTTATTAATGGTATGTCTTCTGTGTGGGTGTGAGCCTTGAGAGCTTGAAGCCCATATTTGCACAGTGTGTGGTCCTTATAGGGCTCTGCTCCAGTCCTCATGGTGGTGGCCCGTGAAGAGAGGGGAGAGGACGAGGTAGTTCTGGCATGGTCACAACTTGTCCCTTTGTATGGACCAAATCACTGAGGCAGGTTCCTTAGGGCTGTGCCTTTATGACCAGTCACTACCATTGATCAGAGATCAACTCAGGGTCTGTGTACACTCATGGCTCCCTTTACCCACCTTGACAGTGGCCAGAGTCTGCGTTGAATCTCTCTGGCTAGCCACATGTGCCGTCCGCTGGACACCCTCTGTCTGTGCCTCCTCCTTGTCTCTCTAAGTGGTCACATGGGCAGAGAGATGACTGACTTCCTCATCCTCCTGCGAGTGGAGGAGCATCCCACCGGAGGGCGCTGGGCTCCCTTGGCACTCTGAGCCACATTGCTTTGGTTTCTGTCTGTGATGACTCCTGTGGGGTGGCCTCCTCATGCCATCCTGACTTGTTTAAGTTTATGCTTTGTTGGCAAGCAATTTTTGGATACTATTCTTCTCATAGCCAGAGGCCAAGATCCCTTGTGGAGCAATGCCTGAACTTAATAGTTTTCATCTGGATACTAGGGAGGGTATCAAGAAACAGGGGCAGGGGTGGGGTCGGGTGCGGGGAGTCTTAGACACCACTCACTCCGTCTCCCAGCCTCTCCTTTCTTATTGTTTCCTTTCAGGTCACTGTATTCAGAGTGGTCCTCCCACCCCCAGAGGGTGTTGTGTTCCGTGGTGTTACATACTGACTCTACAGTTGTAGGTCAGAGGACACAGTGCCCTGATGATCTTGCAGATGGTTTCCAACCACACATGCCGAAGTACCCATTAAACTTGACCTGGGGTGTCTTGGCAACACCTGGCTTCTTTCCTGGCTGCTCCCAGAGTTTGGGCTTCTACCTATATGGTTTGTAGCCTTGGGTGACCTTATTCTACCCTTCTAGCTGGCTGGGGTCCTGGTTCCCTGACCAGATTCTTAGGCACAGAACGGTACTGTTTCAGCTTGGTAGATGAAAAATAAGGCACATAGGAAGGCATGGGGCACCTAGGGTCAAAGGGCACCTGTGGATCTTCAAATCCCGCTCGTCTAGGCTGGCCCTCCTCCCCAGTGTGGGCATGAATGTGGAAAGTATACAAAGCCCACACGACAGAGCTTGTTAACTGCCAGGGGATGTATGTGACAGGGATTGCAGCCCCAGGACGACTGGACTCCAGTTCATAGGCTGTCATTGAGTCCTCCAGTGCTGGTACCAGTCTATCCTGAAGGGAAGAGGTGAGAGCGGATGGGACCCTTCTACTTCTAGCTGGAAGTCATGGGCTGAGTTTAGTTTTCCATGGTCTCCCATGGATCCTCAGCTCCTCTCTGAGGTGATCACCAGAAGGAGTCTCTCTCTGTCAGCTTCTCGGAGTCTGAGCTCTGTCTGCAGTCAGACTCTCCTGCTGTGTGAGTGGGCTCAGTGTGAACGGCCTTGGTCACGAAGCGGTCAGGGAAGGTTGCGTTGAAATGAGTGGGCAAGCACTACCTTCAAGGTTTTGGGGATCGTGAGGGCTGTGGTTCTGAAGTGAGCCTGGACACCCCGAGGCCCGTTTCTCTGCCTCTCCAACTCTGCACTTCTGCAGCTGCTGTGGAGCTTTTTGTTTGCCTGAGTCTTGCTGAACCACCTCCTCATTTCCATTCTTGCCTCTTTACCGCCAATCCTTTGCTCCTCCGTTTGCCCCCATTGGTCCAGGGTGTATACCCGCCTGTCAGAAGCAGACCCACTGGCCCAAGCTCCCAAGCATGCTGGCCGCAGACGCTCTTAGAAAGCAGAAGTGATGTAAGAAGGGACCTGTTCAGAGGGTGCGCCATCTGAGATTTTAGTCATAGGTTTTGTCATAACTATCCTCATTCATTTAAAAAAGATTCTCTCCAGGATTAAAGAAGAAAAAGATTCTTCAGAGGGATGGTGGGGCCTGTCCTGTGCAGAAACAGATGAGGAAGAAAGATGGTGATAAGCTGAGTGTTATCTAACAGGTTAGGTTTGTGCGCAGGTGGCCTCGAGATTCGTCAGGTCTGGACTCCTAGGGAAAGGCAGTAAAATAACTCAGACAAGGAAATGGTCTTATCAGAGTGACCTAAAAGTACGAAAGCACACAGCAAGGCCCCTTGAGTAGCTAACCCCAGCCAGAATAATTTTAATTTGTCCACAGTAGTCGGTGGGTTGGAAGAAGTCTGCTGCAGAACCTGGAAATTGTTCAGAGGTGCCTAACTGTACCCTACCTACTCTGTCAAGCCTCTCTCTAAATTTTGGAAACTGAGGCCGGGGTATAGAAGGTGGCTCTAAGACCCCGAGGCCATATTACCAAGTGATATAGGAACACAGGACAGAAATCAGGCCTCCTGGTTGTCTCTTCCCACCCTTCCACCCCTGATTTACGCAGAGTTGCATTTTGTTCATCCGTGTTCACGTTCTGTGCCAGAGTTGAAGCTCCTTGTATGAGTGTGTGGAATCCAGAGCATCCACAATGAATTCACTTATTTCCCTCTTGAAATCATGACTTTCCTTGTACCCTGGATGCTGCCGGACTCGTCAGGAGGCTCACGATGGGGATGAGGGGTGAAATCTCCGCTGAAAGACAACTAGGAATCAGGGACCTGGAAGGTTCTTTACACATAAAGAACACTAGAAATTTTGCAAGCAGTGACTATTCTTTTAGCAACACTTAGCAAAACAGGTCACACACGGTGGCTCGCACCAGCTAAGCCCAGCATTCAGGAGACTGAGGCAGGAGCATTGTTGTGAGTCTGAGGCTACAGACCATATCCTAACCATTCTAGGAGAGATGACTATTGGTGTGTTCTTGCCGCCTTCTTTTCCCAGGGACTGGTGCTGGGAATTCTTTCAGGATGTTGCTTTCTGGGATTTTGTTAATAGCTCAGAAATGTGGGGGTGGGGTGAGGGGGAATGGGACCCTCTGAAAACAGGTTTCATTCCTGCATTATGTATGGGAGGTCGGATGGAGATCACCCAGGTAACCATGATGCTTTTGACAAAGTTAGAGATTGCTGTAGACCAAGTTAGATGTTTACAGCTCTGCTAAGAGCCCCACTTCCACTGTGAGAGTCCTGTGTGTTGTAACCAGGAAGCAGGCTGATGCCCTGGGTGAGTTCAGCAGCTTTGTTTTGACTTGTGGCCCATGAAGAGAGTGAAGCCCTCATTATGTAATGTTAACTGGGCTCGGAATGTCAGCTGGGCCTTCCTTGCCAAAGCTTGAAGAGTTGGTTGGGAGCAGACTATGTTTAGTATGACTAATCCAGCTTGGCAGGGTAAAGGGGTGGGTGGGTGTCGCTCTGAGAGTGAAGGATGACTTAAGCTATTTCAAATATTAGCACTTTGTATGCACTACAGCCGTCCTCAAAGTGACTTAAGTAGCCAGCTAACTAAGTTGAGGCCTCGTTAATCAACTAGTACAACACTGACTGCTGACTGATGGAGTCAAGACACCAAGGGACTCGCTTGCAATGAGGAGAGTCAGCCTCTCGGGTCCTGGGAAGTACTTCCTACAGCAGCCTGTGTTGGTCAAGTGTGGCTGGCAGGGGCCTCAGTAATTAAAGCCGGTATACAAAGCCAACACCAGATTCCATAATAAAAGTCGCAGCGAACCCCAATAAAAATGTAAAGTGAAGAAAAATGTGGCCCACTTTCCTAATAAAGATTCCAGAGTGTAATGTAGACTCCAGTCTCCGACCTTCTCCATCTTTATTTGGGCGCCTTTTACTTCCCACCCCAAGGTCCCTCTTGGTCCTTCTTATGGGACAAAAGATCCCCATTTTTATGCAGATGTCTTTAGTTGGAGGCAAAAATAATCCAGAAGCATGTTTGCACAACCATCCTTAAACAGTGCGTTCCCTGCCCCCATCATGAAAAGGTTACTCTTTGGCGGGATAGATGCCCTGCCTGAGGTGAAGTGGGGAATCGCTTTTGTCCCTTCCCTGATGAATGGATGTAAAATGTTCACTGAACCTGGAAACACCTCCTTTTGTGCCCAGTGCCCCCCTAACACAGGCTGTTAAACTTGGGGCAATTGCTCATGGTGGGGGATTGAATGGGGCCATTGTGGGCGGAGGGGCTCACACTGAAGCTATTGTGGGCACAGAGATGTCATTGTTTTCCACATATTAAGGAGTAGACTCTGGGGACCCCCAGGCATCAGTGTGCCCAGCCACTGTGCTGACTACACAGCGTTTATAGGTTTGAATTGTCCCCTAAAAGGCCCACCCCCACCCCCTCATCAGAAAGGCTGGCCATGGTCCTCTTAGACAAGACATGCCACGGTGCGCCCCCTACAGGATGCATGTATTTCTTACAAACATTGGCTTTTCAGGCTGCTCCTGACCCTGGGTCACAGGTTCTTCTTTTTATTTCTCTTTGATTCCCAGCCATCATTTCTGCAGGGAGATCACTTATCCTTCAGGCATCAGGAGAAAAACATTCGTTAAAAATCATTCTTCCACCTTAGGAATAACAAAACTCCCCCATTCTTGCTGGTGGCGGCTTCATTCTGCTTCCCTTTGGCCATATGGCCTTCTGAGGCACTTCTGATCTTAATTGCAGCATTCAGGCTTTGTTTATTTAAAAATCAAAAGGCGGATAGGCTATTGATGGTTTATCTGTATTAATTGCAACACCATACTTGCCAACTGTCCCTTCGGTTAGTAAAGGAAACCGCTATAATCCCTGCCAACAGTTGATGTGTGTGCGCACATTACTGGACATGGTGTGGCCACTGGAGGTAGGAATATTTTGTAGCTTTAGAATTGCCACGTGGGCGGTTTCCACTGTGACCCTCTGTCACATAGTGTTGACTTACAGGGAGGTAGACACAGGGTTAGGGAGAGCAAGCAGCCAGGAAGTACTTGAGTTCAGACCGAGTCTTCACTTACTATGTTAGCTTAGAGGCTTGGGGGTATATTCTTGGCAACCTTGGCTTTGCCTTCTGTAAAATAGGAACAGTAGTGGGTTAGCATCCTGGGAGTGATGTGGATTTAAACTCCATGAAAGGCGATCCTGTGTTCAGTTTCCTTGCAGAGGGTCCTAAGGGCTAAGGATGTAAATTGAAAGTCCCATTTAGCTCATGAGTAAAAAACTTAATGCAGGGTACTCATAGTATTGTTTGCCTGATTCACTGATAATCTTAACATTCTCACTAAACCGTGGTTCAGATCGAATGTATAATAAAGAAGCTCTTTTCCAAACGGTTCTTGCTGGACGATGTTAATAAACCATCGTAGAAACTGGCTTAGCGGTGCTTATGCTCTGAATGGCCAGGTGCTGAAGCCGGTGAAGACATGTCAGGAAACGTTACACACATCTGCCCTTGTTTTTAACAAGTATGGTAATTCTTGGCTTCTTCCTCTGACTTTAAGAAGTCCTTCTGTTAGAACAATCAATCCTTCTGGATCTCTATGGTGCCAGAGTGGAGACATCTTCAGATAATAACGACCTTTCAGATAGTCTTTAGGTTCTCATGCCTTTTTCGTGAACCCATCACTGTTTGAATAATTGCTTTTAAAGAAGCAGGTTTTCGGAGCTGTATTTAAAGAATTTATAATTTCAATACTGAGATGTTGCCTTTTGTCCTTCCCCTTCCGATGCCTCCTTCTCTTCCTTTAAGATCCCACATTCCAGTAGTAGTGTTGTAGCTATACATTCTTGTATCTTACAGTTGTCAAGCGTTTAAAGCAGTGTTTAATTGGTTCTATGTGTTTATACTGGGCATGTCAGTAAGCATGTTTTAAACTTACATACCTCGTTGGTTTCGCAAGTACTTTTTCTGACAAGCTTGGCTGCCTCAGAATTACAGTGAAGGCAAAGTACATTCTAATTGCTGGCTCTTGACCCTGAGTATCTATATATTTTACCTAATTTATAGTTGGGAAACAGCTAAAAATGTTGTGTGTGTATGCCAGTCATTGAAGTTGTTGTAGTTTATAAAGCCTGGGAGCAAATGTGTAAGTGCTACACAGGCCGCTCTAAGTCCTGGGTCAGACAGACAGAATCCAGGGGGCTGGACAGATGGCTCAGTGCTTATGAGCACTGTTGCTCTTACAGAGCACCTGGCACCCACAAAGGGGCTCACAACCATTAGTAACTCCAGGTCCAGGGATCTGACACCCTCCTGTGACCTCTGCAGGTATCAGACATGCTCGCAGAACACTTATACACATAAAAATTTAAAACTCTAAAATAATTTTTAAAAGAGACAAAAATCGCCGGGCGGTGGTGGCACACGCCTTTAATCCCAGCACTCTGGAGGCAGAGCCAGGTGGATCTCTGTGAGTTCAAGGCCAGCCTGGGCTACAGATTGAGTTCCAGGAAAGGCGCAAAGCTACACAGAGAAACCCTGTCTCAAAAAACCGAGAGAGAGAGAGAAATCCAAATTTATATTGTTATTTGTGAATACTGCCCGAGTGCTGGTACTATTTCTGTCCCAATTGCAGACTAATTTTGCCGAGTGGGCTACAGAAAACGCCTGAGAGCTCTCTGAATTTAGGGTAGATTTTAAAACAAATGGAGCCTGACTGTTGACACTGAGAGCCTGTCCATAGTGTTTTCTAATCTCCATAGCACCCCATGGTAGACAATTTGGCAGCATAGTGTAGTATTTAGAAATTTTTTTCTTTTTAAAATCGATTTAAAGCTTGTGTTACTTCCCCAACGTGTAGGTAAAGCGAGCTTTTCATTCATGTTTCCTGGGAAACTTGATTGGGGGAGCCGAGCTCCAGCTGCTGGTCCTGTTGGACATAAGCTGACTGTGTGCCAGCGCTAACTTTCAAGATCCTGAGCCCACTGAGGGCAGGACTTGCCTGCAGTTGATTTGTTGTTTTAGCTTTAGTGTGGGGGTCTAGCTGGGTGATATTTACTGAGTGTGTGAGCAAACCTGATGTCCTTTAGGGAAGGGAGCAAGAGAGCCGGGGTGGGGGGGGGGGGTCTAAGACAGCAGCAGAGATGGTTCCTTTCTCCTCTCCTCCTCTTCTTCCTCTCCCTCCTCTTCTCCCTCTTCCCTTTCCTCTTCTTCATTTATTCAAATCACTAACCAGCTACCATTAGATCACTTCTTCCATGCTCTCTGAGCTTGCTGTTTTTGTTTTGTTTTGTTTTGTTTTGTTTTGTTTTTTTGGACTGTAAAATGGGGTTGCTGTCATGTGTGGCTTTATTTGGGTATGAGAAATAGTCTCTCATAAACTTCCTTGAAGGGACGTGCTAGACAAAAACAAGATGGGTTTGAAAAAACAACCCACAGTCCAGACTGTTCCAAGATGCTTGGTCGCATTCAGAACCAGTTTCCCTGTCTGCTTCAGGCAGGCAGTTGCAACACGCTTTCCATCTGGGCCTCATGCGAGAGCATTCCTAACTCCACGCTGTGGCAGGAGCCCTGGCAGGGCTTAACCTGTGAGAGCCAATGGGCGTAGTTGCTATGGTGGAGGCATGCCGTAATTTAATTTTACTTTATTGTTCATTGGATGTAACCATTGTGTGTCACCCTCTGGGTGTGTTTACAAGGGGCTTAGGAAAGCAGAGGCTGTCACATCTGTTGTCTGCTGTGACACTGTACGGTGGGTGAGTTCACACATGTGCTTGCATGCACATACACACCCTTTTCTTCCTTGGTGTTTAGCACTAATTTTGGGACTGGGGAGACTTCCCTCTCTAGCTAGTGACTGGACAAGTTCAGAAGAACCTGCCTTCGTGAGTCCCCTTCCTTTAGCCTCGAGAATTCCCGAGGCAGCTTGGGCTTAGGCATGTGTGCTACTAATTTCTCAACAACACATGTGCTATGAACGAGTCCCCAGGCTTACTTAAATAGAGTAAAAATCAACATGCTGGACTTGGGTACTCTCTTTGGCAGCCTTCCTAAACTCCATATGACACACAAAAGTTCGAAGTCCACAAAAACATAATTTGTCCCTTAATGAAAACTGAGGACTTCCAGGATGGCATCATGCCTTCCCACTGTCCCTTGGCCCCTGTGGTGAAGGCAATGTGTGGTCTTTCTGGAGATGAGCAGTGATATATTTCCAGCATCTCAGTCAATACAGGCCAGTGAATTTGGCAGGGACCACATATTTAGATCCCCCTCCTTATTAAAAAAAATATGAAGAAGCAGCCTTTCCATTTTAAAAGCATTGCAGGTGGGTTTCTATCATTGCTGGTGCTAAAAATGCCCCTCCCCTGTGCCCTCAAATAACTTGTTAGTTTTGACTCTTGCGTCCCTTGGCAAATTACACTTAGCTGAAAGGCCCATTCTCTGGTTTCTGTCACATCGCTTTGATAGGACTTAATTGAAGGCCCAATGAATGACAGAAGTCTTTTGACTCAATAACCAAACCCGACCCCAAGCCCTGGCCATGCAGGGTTTTAAGCATCTGTCCTTATGCACAAAATTATTTTGATAGAGCAAATTTGTACAGAAATCCCCACAAGCATAATTTCTAACTCACTAAAGCAACTTGGTGTCATTATTTAACTCTCCCCCACACCATACTTCATTAAGTGGGCAGTGGCTATGAAGACTGGAGTCTCCCAAGTCGCGTATGTCATTACCTAGGAAGGAGAGGCGGGAAGCTGGCTGGGAGGGCACACTGCTGCTGGGTGGGGTCTCTTAAGGGGGTTCTGTGAGGAAAGCCATTTGTCCTCTTGAAAAATCACCATCCTTTGTTCCTATTAGTCTTCGCTCACACTTCTCCTGGTCTCAGAAAAATCTGTGGTTTCTCTTCTTTTCCACCAGCATTTAAAGAAATAATTAATTCTTTTTGTTCCTTATTAAAGATTGATGACATTGTGGGCACTATAAACCCAAAGATTTCTGTTAGATGACCACATTTTTTCTTAAAGACTGAGAGGTAGCTAAGTCCTCAAGTCAGACACAAATGTAAAAATGGTCCTTTTAAAATCTGGATGCACAGGCAGTCACTCACCTTTAAAGTTTCCAAGGATGATTCAACTTTTCTGAACCCATCATGTAGGTTTAGTGTGACTATCAGCTGTTACAGGTCAAATACAGTCTAATGGTTGTTAAAATCTCGATAATGCCATCTCTAATTCTGAGTTTTGCAAAGGAACCGCTAATGAACAGTCAGGAATTGCTGCTGCTAACATCTTATTTGTTGGCAGTGTGACTGGCTGAGTTCTCTGGGTTAGTATGTTTGTTCTGAGATTGCTGTATCTATCTATCTATCTACCTATCTATCTATCTATCTATTGCTCTATCTTTCTATTCCTATCTATCTATCTATCTATCTATCTATCTATCTATCTATCTATCTATCTATCTATCTTCTATCTATCATCTACCTCACTATCTATCATCTATCTATTGCTCTATCTTTCTATTCCTATCTATCTATCTGTCTGTCTGTCTGTCTACCTACCTGTCTATCTTTATCATCTATCTCAGAAATGCTATCAATGAGTTGCACATTTGGAGAACATACATTTTTGTTTTGTATTTTCCAGTGTGTATCTGGAGAATCTCATAAAATGCCCCATGTGTCCTGGCCTTTAGTGTTGTGATTTCTATAGTAAATTTTTCTTTGTAGGTCCTGGCTTGTCTGCTTGAACTCTTTTGCATCAGAGGCCTTGATTCTCTGGTCCTTTGGGCAGGGAGTCGCTCACTTGGTGTCTTGCAGGCACTCCTTGTGAAGGCAATGGTGTGTGGTCTTAGGAGAAGCCACAGTATTAACAGGTTTGTGTTTTCCTCCAGCACTGAGTTTTGTCATTTCTAATGATGACAATCCATCAGTCCACACAGCTCAAAATGAAGATAAATTGAATTAGTAAATGTGAGTTAAATGACTCATTGGTATGGTTAAACTGTGACAATTTCTTGAGTGTAACCTCACACGTTTGGTGGTGTTAATTGTAAGAGCATTTCATGGGAACATTTGATTTCATAAGCAAACAGAATAAGTTATTAGTTCTCAAAAAAGAAAAAAACCTGTGTCAAGGCATGGACTTAGAAAGAATACGCATTTAACTGACTCAGTTTGCTTCGGCTTATCAAAATGGAAATTGCTTAGAATTTACCCCTCTTGATTCCAGGTTGTGGGTTTGTAGCTACATGTGCTCAAATCTGTGATATGTAGAAATGGGAGCAGAGACAGGTGCCGTCTAGGAAATCTTAATAAGTTGTTGGGAATTGGAGAGGACTGGACAACAGATGACTCTGAGTGTGGTTAAAACGGTGCTCACGGCAGACAGGACCGAGGAAGGGTCGAGGAGCTTAGGAAATGTGCTGGATGGAAGAGCCACAGAACTGCAGACGCAGATGAAATGCAAGGCTCAATTCAAATATTTTGTGAGATGTAGGCATGCTGTGTAAACTCTTCTTTTTTTTTTTTTTTTTTTTGCCGAAAAGCATGTTTTCTCTCATGTCAGAAATGATCACAGGAATCCTTTTAATATTCATTTAAATAGTTCTTAATTGGCTTCAGCGAGTTTAAAGTTCAGTACGAAGGTGAGATCTAAGCTTACTAATTAGATCGAATGCAGTTTGACTTAAGGAGCAGACTCCATAATTAAAGAATTCCGCATCAAATGTGCATTTCCAAAACATGCCTTTCCTCATCCTGTAGGTTTTAAAAAGATCTCTGCCATTTATCACAAACAGGAATTTTCTCTTACGGAGGATTAAAAAACAAAACAAAACAAGAAAGCCTCTTGTGTGGCTTCTTAAAAACTGACAATCAGATTCTCGGCGCAGACCCTCGTTTGTCAGTTATTTGCCGTCTTCGTTCAGGTTATTCTGCATTTTTCTTCATTCAAGTAGAATTTTGACTTGCCCAGAACGCTAGGATGAACACAAGTTGTTGTCTTGTGTGTCCCCCTGCGAAGTTGTTTGATGCTGTTGAAATGGAAGGCTGAAGTAGAAGGGGGCACTTAAGCAGTGAAGGGTTTTTCTTTGTAAATAATAGATCAAGAACACTGGATGTGTATCTAATGGAGCTGTGTGCGGCCTCGGTTTCAAGGACAGTGCGCGGTTTTAAAAACTGCAACCACCGGCCATCCAGTCTGCAACCTGTGGTCAGTTTTGTGCCTGTGTGTGCCCGTGTGTGTGTGCCCGTGTGTGTGTGTGTGTGTGTGTGTGTGTGTGTGTGTGTGTGTGTGTGTGTGAACTGTTTTTTCAGATATCATATTTTATTTCATAAACCTAAAAAACAACGAACTTCAAATAGTAGGAAAGTCACTTCTATATATTTATCTAGCTCCTTGCTGTCAGTAGGCTTTGAAATCGTGCAGTGGTTTAGAGGAGTCAGGTCTGCCTCATTGAAATGTTTAAAAGAGTCTGTTTGGCTGTGGAGTGCTTTGCCAAGAAAAGGGTAGTTGGAGGGAGCCGAAGTGAATGCAGAAATTACTTTGGTGAAGGAGCAGAAAAATTGGGTTGGTTATTTTCTCCAACATTCTGTGTCTTGACAAGTCAATGAACGTTTTTATTCTATTATTTTCTTTCCTGTTCTTGGGGTTCACAGATCTGTTCTTGTGTTTGCTACTTTGATCCCTATATTTGAAAATTGCCTCTTTAATACTCCATCAGTGGACTACTGCACATAACTGCTGAAAGCATCATAAAGCTTTGTGCCCCCGAATATGAAGATACTTTCTTGCAGTCTAAATATTATGCATAATTAATATTTCCCATATATGTGAGTACAGATGTATTCTGCTATCTTAAATGTTTAGTCTGTCTAGAGTATGATAGAAAAGTAAACATGAAATGTTGGTGTAAGGAGAACGGAAGTAACAGCAGATGCCTTCAATTGTTCCTTAGGAGGCTGCTAGTTATTCTGGATTGAGTCGACCCTTTTTCTAAGTGATGCCCATTCATTTGAGTGCCCCACCTCCCTTTATTAAGGGGTAAAAAGTAATTTCCTAAAATAGGTTTCCAAATAAGTAGAGGTCTAGATAAACAGATTTTTAAACCAAACGTTTTGATTACATATAAAACTATGTGCAGGTGACTGGTGCTCCTGACCATTTAGAAGAAGAGCATGCATCTTCTCACACGGAATTGTAAAGTTGGTTCAGTTTACCTTTCTAGTCCCCCAAATCATTGATTATTGGTTTTAAAGGAAAGTGTGTGTTTTGAGTTTTAACTCTAAAATTCTGGATGTACAAGGAGTTCATGCAATCAGACCAGAAGCATAGGCAGCCCCTCTGAGACGGTATCTAGAGCATTCCTGTCAGGGTATTGCTTAATGGAAAGACTTAGATTTTACTTTTTACAGAAAGTGAGATTGGCCATACTGTAGCTCTACCATGTAATTGCTTTTCAGGGAGAAATGCTTGTCTTGAGGAGGAAACAAATAACTTGGGGGACATCAGTTCCTTCTTTTACAATCTTTCACCCCTAAGTATAGCAAATTGCTTCTTTTATTAATTCGGTCCTTACACTACGGCAATGGTTCTGAGGGGAACATATAATCAGGAGAATGTACTTCCTGTGTCAGATGCTGTAGCCTAAAATACGTTAGTACATTCCTTGAAGGGATTCATATTCTCTCTTGTCTCTCTCTCTTCCTCTCCCTCTCCATCTCTTCCCCCTCTCTCCATCATCCTCCCTCTCTGTCCTCCCAACAAATGCAGCTAATGTAACAGAAATTATAGAAATGGATGCAGTGAATTTTCCCCTTTCTCTCATAGTATGTTTTGGTTGGCTAAGAGAGGGCAAGGGTATTGGAATATGATTATCCCCATTTCAGGAAAAAATGATAATTTTTCATCTTACCAGTTCTCGGCATTCTTTGTGGTACGCGCTTAGTCAATGCCGGGAAAATGTCGTTGTGACAGCTAACAGATATCTCTGCCCTCCATTGTTCAGACATTTTTGTCTTTTGTGACACTAAAGGAGGAACAGGGAAGGGAATAGAAACAACTAAAAAATGTCAAAAGATCAAAAAATCAATGGGCGGCAGGAATGCGATCTGTTTACCAGGGCGTAGCTGCTCTTTCTCTCCTGCCACGAGTCCGTCTGAGGCGGCGTCCGGGGCAGCCACCAAAGTCCAGCCAGCTCCCTCCCTGGGAGATGCCACACTGCACACAAAGTGGGCACATTAGCTGGCTCGCACACCGCCTGCCCCCACCTCTCCGTAAATAATAAAGGATTGTCTCCTAAGTCTGTATATACAAAGCAAGGGGTTTTGTTTGTTTATTTGGTTGGCTTTTTGTTTTGTTTTTGATGCTGTAATGTTTTTACTCCCAACCACTCCCTGATTGTCTTTAGGTCTGCCCAGCAGACATGTAAAAAGATTGACTAATAGTGTTTTAATTTTCTGGTCAGGGGAGAACTCTTGACCAGAAGGAAGGAAGAAGTCACTGAGAGTGAAACTGGTGATCATTTGGAAGATTGTGTGTAAGGGATGAATAATGTTGTGTTTCTACTTGACCAGTGTGGACTTGTTACGAGTTGAGGGAGCCAGTGGGGACAGTTGAGATTTTATTTGAATATCCATTTCTTAGGGAAATAGGCAGGTAGGCAGGTAGACGGGCCTTGTTAGTTTTATATGGAAGATGCATTGCCAGTTAATTCCACAAAAACTCTTGAATTTGTGGCTATAGACAGTAGTTACCATTTTAATTTTAAAAACTTTTCAACCAGTTGGTTATCTGGGGTGGTGTGTGTGTATTCACCGACACATTTGCCTTAAGCATAATGACTGACCAAGACAAGGGATCGACTGTTCCGGGGGAGACTGCGCTCTGCCGGGGAAGTTTGTTGCGAAGCCTTGTAGTTACTGTTTGATAATAAGGGTGGTCCAGGCTACATATTTTATAAACTTCCTATTAGAGTTGTGGCATGTTATCATAAAACTCAATTGTGATACTTTGTATTACGCTCTGGGATGGAGAGATAGACATAGGATTAAAAAAACAATTTCTAGGCATTTCTAGATGATAAATTTAATTTTCTTTGCTATTTGGAGGTCTTCTTTGAAAATGCAATTGTAATGAACGCATTCAGAACTGGAGAATAGATTTACCCTTGGCTTCAAATAGTCGACGTTATCAGGCGCTGTCATTCCTTCCTTCCTATTTTCGGGCTGCTAATTGATGTTTTTGATGTCAGCAAGAAAATTGAAGAAAATGTCATGTGTGAACCAGTGCGGAAGTTAATAAGATTGACTTCGTTGACAGAATTTACAATGAGAGCAGAGACCGCATAATGGGACCACTGCGAATTCGTGTGCTCTCTTTGGAGTCAAAATTGACACCTCACGCTAGGCCAGTGGTCGATAGGAGAGATGGAACATTTGGGAAAGTTCCTAATCTCATTTTTCCCCCCTTACCTTTTGGTCTCCGATGGTTTTTCGTTTCTCTACCAGCTGCTTTTCTAGGGGGCTGACGCTGCCGACCACGCCAGGCCCTTAGTTCAGGCTCCTGGTGCCCCCAACAATGCTTATTTCTTATGCTGTTTTGAGTTTGAAAGCAAAGGAGTCTTAGAAAGGTTAGATCAAGATGTGTCTTAGGGAAGGATATACTAATATCGGTCAGGGTCATTGTAGACGCTCCGGTTATGTGCAAGAAAAGCCCAAACGCAAATCCTCCCCTGAATAAAAAGATCCTGTTGGTAGTAAGATCAGTCCTTGAACATAACAGAAGGCAGAAAAAGAATAAAGTTCTGAGCCACATGTCTCTGCCCCGGGGAAGGGGGAAGGGGCATTTTGGCCATGATGCCCCTTAAGGTTTTAATTTTATTATTATTTATCAAGGTTTCAATATAATAGTTTCATTTTCTAGGAGAGTGACAAAGTTTATTGGAGCTGTATGTATAATTATGGATTGGATTAGTTGAGTTTGGTTCAGTGCATCTGATTATCTTCTGGCCCTCAGGGAAATGCGCTAAAACCCTAATATGTCCAGTACCCCCAAGCGGTCTCTTTTTGAAGGCGCTGCACAAAATGTGGTCTCGACCAGCGCTCGGCCTCCAAGGATCTTCAGTGAGAGACATTATTCTTGGAATATCCAATTAATTCCACGGGCAGTGATCAGTTAGCGCTTCTTCCTCCCTTCTCGCCATTTGAAATGCTAACACAATGAATATTTTCTCATTGGTCTGTGTCCCTCGGCTAAGCTGTTGCCGCGGGCTGAGAATTTCATCGACTGATGAGACCAGAGGCTCCGCCAATAAAAGGTTACAGTACGTGATTTGCATGCCAAGTGGGGTTTGGTTTCATGAACTTAAAAGTTCTTTAACTTTTATTTGACTTTTTTTCTTTTGTTCAAAGTAGATTGAGGGGGTAGTGTATTTGTGAGTATCGAAAGTATGAAAATTACCAGGGACCGTAGGCCACAACGATATTATGGACCATAATATGGGAGAGAAGATGGCCTTTGTGTTATTTATTAGCTTTTATGGAAACCAAGCAGAGCAACCTCAAGATCAAGTCAACAGAAAGAAGTTTTGCGAATGTCACAAGCTGGCATTGAGTCCCGCTAGACCCTTCAATAGTTTGACATTTGGGGATGGTACTGGAAAGACTACCTTGTAGCACATACAATGGCATTTGGAATGACTAGGGAGCCATTGAGCAGGACATCTGGAGGAAGAAGAGATGTCCTTTGCTTTGGAGTGGTTGGTAAGCAGTCTTGGATACCAGGGCTACTATTTCTAGAGGCCCTTCAGAGGCAGAGCATCCTCTATTTTCAAGGGTATATGGAGGTTATTGTAGACATTGAGTTACATCCAGCCCAAGAAGATGCCCAACAAACCCAGCACATGCTCACTGGAGGATGCTAACGGCATGATAGATGAGACCATAACCAACAGGGCCCTAGCTTCAGGAGTGGTTCCCTTCTACACAAAGCCCTGGGAAATATGGAGCCAATAGCAGCGTTCATTGACATCTGACTGTGTCTTCCGTGGTATCTTTTTCATCTTCTAGAATCTTCCAAATAAGGATTTTTACGAAGTTGGGAGGCTCCTCATTGATGTAAAACTATCAGAGGTGTCTTCTTGTCTCAGCAGTACTGTTTGACAATGGCGTGGGGCAGCAGTGGTGGTCAAATAAAGAATGCTCTGTCTCTCTGCAAAGTGTGGGGGGTGGGGGTGGGGGTAGGAGGCTGAAGGAACGGACAGCGTTAGCTTCAGACCACTGTCATCTTCCAGTCCTGGTAATATTGCTGGAGACTTGACAGATTTCCGCTGAATGAAAAATCATGATACCTTTACCTAAATCGTTAGCAAAAGGGAGCTGGCAGGGATCAGGACAGAGGGCCTTTCCTCTCTTCCTCCCCTCCCGCCCTCTTCCTTCCTTCCTCCCTTCCTTCTTCCTTCCTTTCCTGGCTGTCTGTGAGGAGCGAAGCAGGTGGCTCCCTGTGGCTGACTTTTCATGACAACATGCCATTAGAAATTGCCGTCCCGTTGATCAATCCTCTCGACATGACAGGTTTGCCGCAAGGCCTGGCTCTTTGAGCGCCAGCACTGTGCCTTTTCCCTCCTTTTTTCCTGCACTAATTGGTGAAAGTTTTTTTTACTGTGCTAGTGGCAGAGGAAATTCTTTTGAACGTTGTCACAATCAAGTGTTGACTTCTTTAGACTTGCAAGTAGATTAAGTGACTATCAACATGGGGGGGGGCACCAATGCAGTCACTTCCACCACCACCATTTTGGGATTTGAGTGCATTGCAAAATCAACTAATTGGATTTACACCCCCAACATGCGTGTGCACGCGTGCACGCACGACTGAAGGCAAGTATTAAGATTACAGCCCTTTTAAACTCCCATTATCTTTTGCCATGGGGTGGGGACAGCCCTGCTGTTTGAAATGGGGAGCACATGTTGCCATATTGATTGAGGAAAATACATCCATTACTTTCTTCCTATAATTAATAGATTCAGAACAACCAGAACCCAAATGCTATATAGCACGCTATTAATCAAAGGGTCACATACGACTCCTGACTGTAAAGTTTTTTTTTACTAGAAACTACCCGTGTTAGTGTGTCCAAAATCAGCACACAAAGACTTGCTTGGCGAAGCATTTGTTCTCTAGTATTGATTCTTTACTCAGATACCAGGAAGCTTACACTTTCTGTTCTGGCTAATAATCAGGTTATCTTTCAACCTGCAGTATAATAACCCATTTTGTGTTTTATAAATCACATTGAAATTGAATTAATATTAATACATCTTTGAGTGTGAGCCCTATATTTATTTTCTGTGATTCAAAATATTTGCTAGGAACTTGCACAAGTAAGCAGTGCTTAAGTACATATTTCTTGGCAAAGAAAAAAAACGGCTTTTAGATTCAGAGCTGTTGAGATGGTTCACACGAGGAGGTATATTTGAAAAGGCCGTTTCACAGAGTCTGTGGACTACATTGCTAGTCTTGCCTGTGTTGTTACGGCAGGTGATTCTTAATTGGAAAACAGTAGCAGAGAGTGTGAAATCCCACAACTTTGTGGATTTATGGTCCCCCTCCCCCCAAAAAATTCTACATAAAAATAAAAGATTTTTTTTGTGTGTTGACCATTATAGGTACATAGTACCCACGCTCAGAAGAAGGCTGCTTCTGTTCTTAGGTGGTTGTTGACAGGAGATGACAGCTATAGGAAAAGGTGTCACTAAGATTGTTAGGAACATTTTTAGTAAATTAGGCTTACGTGCAAAAAGGGAAGGTGAGGGAACATAGTGAAGGGTTGTCCAGAATTACCCAGGCCTGGGACTCCCTGAGTGACCATAATCGCCCAGTGGTGATGTTATAGGAGAGAGGATAGCAAAGAGCCCGTTTGCAAAAAGCAGCAGTTCATGTAATTAATGTTGCCATTGTAAAAATCATTTGTAAAATTTGCATTATTAACATTATCAAGTCACTAGTTGGTGAGACATCAGACATGATGAGAGTGAAGGGCAGCTTAGGGAGAACTGGGTTTTAAACCCTCAGTAGATCGGAGTTAGGATCAAAGGCGCTTGCTTTATGTGGCTGTGCTCGACTTTGAAGTCAGGACTGCACCTACAGCACTCATTTCATCAAGTTCACTGGTGTCTTAATAGCAGATCAATAAGTTTCAAAGTCGGAGAGTTAATTTGATACTAGTGCTGATGTGGTCGTGCTGGGGAAGCCGGGAGAGGCAGAGAAGGCTGCCTATTAGCAACTCCGGTACAGAGCACACAAAGATGCAGATTAAGGATGTGTGCATGCCCATGAAAAGGCAGTCTCGGGTCACAAATGGGGAAGCTGAGGATGGATAGAGCAAGGGGTCCTTAATTTAGACATCTCAGATTGTTCGGAAAGCTAGTCTGTCCTTGTGAAAATCTGTGGTGAGATTCACGCATGGATGTGTTTGCATAGGTCTCCGTTTGGTATAGATCGTGAGCAATGCATGCACAAGCCTTTCTAAGTAGGGGTTTCAGGGCCCCACATTTTATTGCATGAAGTCCATTCATAGATTTTATGGCACAGTATGGGGAAGAAAAGGGAATAATCTATTTGTGGTTTTTGAAAGCCACTTTGAAGGTATGCTTACATCACAGGGATGATATTTATCTGTTTTTAAAGTTACATTGGAAATATCTCTTGACTATAATAATAGATACATATTCATTATTTGATACAAGATCAAATTTAACACCCCCCCCCGCCCAAAAAAAAAGAAAAAAGAATTGTTCAGAACAAGTCTTAACCTCCAGTCCTGTTCCTTCATTATAGCCTGGCTCCATGTGCGTTCAGACTATGGGATTCTTTAAAGAACCGTACCCCCCCCCCCCCCACACACACACACACGCACACATTTTGTCTCAGTTTTCCCCACTTAGGAAGGTGGTACATTTTGATGATCCATTCTAAAGGCTTGTCAGACATAAAGAAACCGGTAGATAAAGCCGTGGTAAATTGAAAGAGGGAAGAGGAGAAGTTGGGGCAAAGTGGCATGTTTGTATGTGTGTTTGGTAGTTCTCTTTGTTTTTGGCAATTTTGCTTGGGTCCTTTTAATGGGATAAGCACAAACAATTGTGGAGTATGTGGTAGAGATGACATTGGTAGCCACTGCAGGAGTGGGGGATGCCAGGATGCTTTTTTTTTGGTGAAAGGGAACGCTGTAAAGACACAGAGTTCAAAGATGTGAATCATAAGAAAGTAAAACCTTTTTAAAAAATTGTGCAGTAAGAACTTTGGCATCTGATGTTCAGCACAGGCCTCCCAGCATCGAAGGTCAGATTCACACCCTTTTCGAACAAAACTCTAATTTAGAATGTTCATCTAAGGGTTGATAATGGCATTAGAAGGCCAGTGGGGTGGTCAGTGGGTGTTGAAGATTAGCTCTGTGGCCAGGGTGGCTTTACCTAGACCCCCGCGATTCACTGGGTAGATTAACCATCACATCTGTCATTTTATCCCTTTTACCACATTTAAAAAAGAAAAAGGGGGGTGGAAATATCGTCTCGAAGACAATTTATGTGGAGCAAACCAGTGAGGCACACTCCGCCTAAAACGCTAAGAAATTGCTACATATGTGTCTGTCTATATGTATAATTTCTTTATGCACCATGTCAGTCCGCATGGCAGAGAGACATAGGTGTTGAAATGATTTGGGTGAATTCAAATAAGTTGGTTATACCAGGTAAGTTACAAGTTTTTACCCTTAATTCCTTTTAATCAGTCTTTTGCCTGCTTGTAGAGAAAGTGTTGTGTGGTCGTGATCTCCTGAGCTGTTTGCTGTTGAGCTGACTGTACATTTCATTAAGTTGCTGTTAGTTATTTCTGATAAAACTTTCATTACCACTGTGCGTGTGTACCCCAAATTAGGCAGACTTGGCTCCTAAGGAGCACGGAGCGAACTGTTTGTAATGGCGTTTCTGGATGCGTTGTGGGTACCAGGGGCTTTCTCTGACTTGGGTTGTTTCCTGGGTGCTGGCGGTGAAAAGATGTCACTGTGAAAGGGAACTGCAGAGTTTCTGCAAATGTAATGGTTCATCCTGAATAAAGTGAGAGAGACAGGGCTCGGAATCTGGGGAATAAGGGGCGAAGGAGCCGCGCTGATGAAGGTGTCTCTTGTCAGATTTGTGTAGAATTATTTACTGTGCTGTCTTTCCTGAGCCGCCACAGTAAAAGTGAAGACATGGAAAATTATCCCAGATGGGACGAACTGCTCATTCTCTGTTCTTTTTTTTTTAAAAAGGAAAAGATTTCGAGGGGAAAAGTCGTCTTTTTCTTTAGAACAGAGTGAATAAACTCTGGACAGCTGTCGAGAAAGATATGCCGTCTGCATTTTTTTTTTTTAAATTTAGCTTCCACCATAACTAAATAGCTTGAATGGTACATCTTTTCTCTTTTTCCCCTTCATACATAATGATCTCTACTTCATTAAAAGCGTATTAATCTGGTTCCCAGTCTCTTGGGAGACACCTTAAGATGATGATATTGTGGGTTTTTTCCCCCCGAATTGTTTAAAAAAAAAAATTCTAGCAGATTTGGTCCCTGTCAGTCAGAAATAATTGTGTTCTTAATCTTGTCCCTGATGGGTGACTTGGAGTTCAGCAACGGACCGGCTCCAATGACAAATACAGTATTAATATTCATTAACTGCTTTGACAATGCTAATTTTGATGCAGTAGTAAAGGGCCTTCCAAAGTTAGCGGCCAAAGCATCAGAGCTGCGCAAGGTGGCAAGATAATTTGTGCTGGTTTGCTGAGCTGAAGGCTTTTAAAGTCTATAGCAAAAAGCTAGGTACCACAAACAAAAAAGAGAAAGGGGGAAAAGTTCTGAAGCATTGGAAGGCAGGGCTGCGGAAATAATACGATCACAGTCCGCTAAAAAATTTGACACCTCTGATGCAGTTTCTTTGAGTGAAATTTCTACAAAGTTGCAACAAAAAAAGCATAGCATGGTAAGTCAGCACATTCTTGATTTTGTTTAATCTTTTTGATCTTTTCAATTATCGCTATTTGAAGATCAATAGTCATTTTTTCCTACTATGCTTAGAAGATGCGCAGCCGTGGTTTAATATGTGTTAAGACCATTTGCTTTAAAGAAACACATCCACAAGTTTTGGTAGTTTTTTTTTTTTTTCTTTCTTTCTTTTTTAAAGTTAGTCATGAAAACTGTTATACAGTGTATCCTTGTGAATTCTCTTACAGAGGAGTGTTTTTAATAATCTATTTTGGTTTTTGTATTCCCTCCACCACAAAAAGTAGAATTCAGCGAGTTAATTAAGATCTGAATGTTGTCAAGAATTTTATAGCATTCTTTCAGGTGGGGGGACCTTGGGAGTGAAGTGGTACTCCAACTTTATCTAAATTCAGCTAGCTTCCTCCCCTTCCTTTTCTGAATGGCATCAGATAGCTATTAAAGCTTAATTTCGCCGGAGATCTGCAGAGCGTTACTTTCACTAACTTAGGTGAACTCGCTCGGATTATTGAAATTGCTTTTATGCTTGCCAAGTCGGCAAACAAAATATCAGGCTTTGTTCTTTTGATTGAATGCTGGGTTGGGGGGAAAAAGAGAAGAGTGAAAAAGCCCGGCCTTTTTTTTTTTTTTTTTATAACGCCCCCTCCCTCTTCTGGGGGTGGATTGTTGTGGAACCGGGGGAGATCCCGGTTATTGTGCGCTTCTCCGTGAATGGAACTGAGCCTGAGCATCCCTCGCCGCACGGCTGCTGCGGGCTGCTCCTGGGAGCTGCCGGCGCTGCGCGGGCTGCAGGGCGGGTGCTGCCCTCCAGCGGGCCCGGGCCATCCGTGCGGCCATCCGTGCGGCAGCATGCCCGCGAGCCGGTGGTGGCAAGGACAGCGCGGCGACCCCTAGATGGTAAGCGATGTGCCCCAAGTGCCCAGCCTTGCATGCTCTGTGCCCAGACCAGGCCATACCCGCTGTCACTGCGCAGTAACTTTAAGATTGGTGCACTTTGACTGGTAAGGTCCAGATGGATGGAGTCGATTTATTTTAGTCTCTTTAAAAACAGCGACAAAGGTTAAAGAAAGAAAAGACGAAGGAGAGAGAAGGAAGGAAGGAAGGAAGGAAGGAAGGAAGGAAGGAAGGAAGGAAGGAAGGAAGGGTACCTTTTCATTTCACACTATTATTGTTCAATTTGGAAGTATCTGCACTTAGAAGGTATCCATTCCCTTCACTCACCAAGTTAAAGCGACAGCCTCCACCCCCCTCAGCCCCCTCCTTCCCCGTGTAAGTATTCTCATAAAGTGCATCTACTTCCACCTTTTCATGTATCAATATGCAGGGTTTGGAGTAATAGACAGCACATCTTTCCTATAGATGAATGTTTCCTAATGTCTGTTTAATCCTCTAAAGTTAGTTTCCTGTCCTTGTAATTTCCCTGTTCTGGCATCTTAAACCTCTTTATTTAAAACAACAAAACAAACTTTGCCTGGAGACGGGGATGGTGGGATGTGAATGGACAGTCTCTGGACAATCCTGCTTCACTTCTCCACGGGATGTTACATAAATGCCATGCTAAAATGGACTGTTCTCTGCTTTTAGTTTGACAGAGTTTTTTAAATTAATTAATTTATTTATTTATCCCACCCCCCCCTTGCTAATTCACCCCAACTTTGCAGCAGGCTTTACCCTTCTGATTTTTTTTAATGGAATGTTCTAAGCAGGGGTGTGTATTTGACAAGTCAAGGTGCTTTAGGGATGAGTTCTGGACAGTGCCACGGAGCACCAAATCACCCTGAAGGAGTTTCTTGGGAGTTCTCAGTCTGAAGAGAATTGAGAGACCCATTTTCTGGTTAAGGGGGAAGAAACTGGAATCGGGTTGGCTCTTTTCGCGTTTCCTTTTCTCTTGTCCTTGGAAAAATCCGGGAAGTAAATTCCTAGCCCAAGTTCCCGTGGTGTTTGCTGCACTTTTGAAGTGGTCGTTGCTGGGTGATCAGAGCCTGTCCATCAGCAGATAGAGAACTTGCAGTTTACTTAAGAAATTGCGAGAGCCACAAAGGCCGCGGCCGGGAGTGTGGTGGTCTCGGTGAATAGGGGAGGGAAGGTAATTAGGGACTGTGCGGCCGGGGCTTTCTACTTGTCAAACTGCAAGCTCTTTGCTTTTGTTGCCGCCATGTAAAGGGGAATGGCAGGGTTTTGTTTTGGTGTTAAGGGCCTTCAAGATTGCTGCTCCACACTTAGGCAGGAAGGCTAGATAGTCCAGGAAGAGGCCACAGAGTAGGATTTAAAAAACAAAAAACAAAAAAACCCCAAGAGAATAGAAAATGAAGAAATCCTACTTTTTTGTTAGCCTTAAGCCCTTCCAGCCCTTGTTTTGGTTGATTCCTTTGGGGGGGGGGGGGGCGGCGGTAAGGGGGGATTAACTTGCTCCTGTGTATTAACAGATTGCTTAAAGACCTACAGTCCTGTGGCCTTGGAGATAAACAGCTGGCCAGTCGGGCAGTCCGTGCAATGAAGGGAAACCATCTCCTTCATTAAAGTCAGGTGTCCTGAGTCCAGAAAACCAAATCTCGGCCACTAGTCATGCTAACCCAAGATGGTTTCCTGCCTGCTTGCAGACTAGAGCTGTGTTTGCTTTTGAAGAGCATGAGATAATTCTGGAGTTCAGTCGTTAGACATTCCGCTGTGTGACTGTGACTCAGCACCACCCTGGGCAGCCAACCTCCCCACTCTCTCCCACCCACCCCACCCCCCATATGCAAAGGGGACCATTTTAGGCCTGTTCTATCTGAAAGTCTCAACTCAAATTAGGTTAAGCTCGCACTAATGTCCCCGACCTCAGATCCTTTGAAAGCCCCAGGAAAAGTAAGTCAGGTGCTCCCCTTTCCTTTTGCTTCTGCTTGCCCTGTCTCTCTTCCCTCTTCCTGGGAGAAAGCTGCATGCCCATCTGCTAGCCAGAGGTCTGGCTTGCAATGCCACTGGTGCCGGGCCTCCTCTTTCTCCTGCCTGCCAGGAGGTCATCTGAAAATCCGGTGGCCGCATACTCTGGGAAGGAAGAGAGGATGGGGACAAGTGGCAGGCAAGGCCTCACAAGGTGTCACTTTTGTGTCACCGTGACAAGAAAGTATACTTTCTTCCTCCCTCCCCCTCTCCCTCTGCAGCCCTCTCCCTAAGAAATTTATTTTGAGGGATTTGACAATCTAGCAGATAAAGTGCCTGCCTACTGCGTTGGTTGATCATTTTCCCTCATGGCTGACCGGAATTCCTTTGCTACTCTTAGCTCTGTCCCTGCCGCCCAAGGTGAGGGAGGGGGACTTCTCTTAGGTGTCCTGAGCTGGTTGGGGAGAATGGGCCTTCCCCTCCTTCCTTCATGGATCCTGGAGGAGTAAAGGTTAGGAAGTAGAGGGATGCTCACATTAAAAAAAAATGAAGTTGCAGCCAGCTGAATTAGATAACTAAGTGTTTTTAAAATTGTTTAAGCGTTTTTGTTTCAGGGAGGGTGTTGGGGGAAGGACCCGCAAAGCAGTCATCTGCAGAACAAGTGAGTGTGTAGAAGGCATTCTCGGGCTTTTAAGATGCAGTTTTTCAGCTCTTTAAGTGAGCTGTATAAAGGGAGGGGGGGCTAGGAGGAAAAAGAAAAGTGAGAGAAGCTGGGAGGGAGGAAGAAAAACACCGGTCCAGTCCCGTCTTGAAGGTACAGAGAAAGTTGTTGTTGTTGTTTTTTTTCCTTTTTCTTTTCTTTCTCGAGTGGAGAGAGGGCAGGACAGAGCTGTTATGTACCCCAGGGATGCAGTGTTAGTGGGAATGGAGGATCTGAGTGGGAAGGGAGGAGCAGTGGCCCCCGGGGTCTCTCTCTTGCAGCAGTTGGGCGCATGGCACCTCAATTTGAATTGCTGGGTGAGTAGTGTGTGTGTGTGTGTGTGTGTGTGTGTGTGTGTGTGTGTGTGTGTGTGTGTGTGTGTGGTGTCCACACTCATGGTCTTGACCATGAGACCAGTGCTTCCTTTTCTTCTTTAAAAGACTTAAAACAAAAACCCTTAGACAATGGGAAGTGGGACAGAACAAGAATGAGTGGTCAGCACAGGCTGTGCCCTATCCCTGTGGAATTTTGCAGCATCCTTTTGGGGGAGAGGAGAAAGGGTTAAAAGAAGATGGGGAGGAGAGAAAGTCTGACTTTCATCCCAGTTCTTACAGCTGATAGCAAGTGAACTGTAGCTGCACCCACCACAGAGGACTGCTACCATAGGCAGAGAGAGGAAGGAAAGCGGCCTGCCCCCTGCGGGGACCATGCCTTCCCAGGCACGGGGCTACTGCTCAGGGAGTGTTACGGTTTCATTTTTAACCATAACTTTCTGTTGCTCTGTCTTTGGTTGTTTTAGATGATGGCCTCTCCAGGCCCTGGTGTTGTTGCTGGTGGTGTTTGTATTTTCCAAATTTAATAAAAGATTGTTTTGGAAAGCTGGTGGTGGAGCCAGTGACAGCTCCTGTTGGCGATGAGAGCAAGATCTTCTGCAGCGTGGATCCAGGGTCTCGGATGCTCTGTGATCCACTCCAGCTGTGCGCTCACGTTTTGTCATAAGCAATGAGGATTTTTTTTGAACCTGCAGGCGATTCTTTCATTATCTCTATAATTACTACAATTATTTTTGTTGGCAAGTGGCAATAATAAAAATACTTGAGTGACTGACCAGGTCAGACTGAAAAAAATTTTTCTTCTGAGAGAAATAAAGCATTATATAGACTATGAGAATTTCTGTTAAAAAATAAAAAACCATTGATTGTTGTATTAAAGGCCAACTTGGTAAATGGTTGCTGAAGCGGAGCACAAAGCAATAACACATGTAAGCCTTCTTTCTGCCGCTTCCCAGTTCAGCCTAGTTGCGAAAATAGTCAAGAATTGCAGGGACGGGGTGCTGGATGATACTGTGTGAGTAGTCTTATACATTTCCCACCCAGGTGGCAAGATTCCTGAGGCACCTCTGTCCCTTGTTTGTGCAAATAACTTAGAACTTTGGTGTACTGTGGCTCAGGAGGGTTAACTTCGTGCTGAGAGAGGGACTTGCCTTTCGGAGGCAGATTCTCAACTCTTATGATCAGACATTATAACCGTTGCGTTGTCTTAGCAGGCTGCTCTACCAGCATTTTCTCGAAGCAGCCGAGATGGCAGCCTTGCCTTCCCAGGGAAAGCTCCCTTGGTGCTTTGGAGTTGGTGGGGAGCCAGACTGAGCTGTGTTCTGGAATTCTTTCTATAATACTGTGGGACGTGGTGGAATCTTGTTAGACTATCCATTGGCATGCATACTGTTACCCACATTGGAGGACTCGAAATGTGAACATTGCTCATCCCCACAGACTCCCCCCAAACCATCCTATAATCACGGGAGCAGACACCCCGATTGCTTCTGCTTGGTCCATAATGACTCCGAGTTATTTCCATGGGTTCATTTCTTCAATCTACATGCCCTTAAAAAGAAAGGATGCTGAAGTCTGAGACATTAGCAGGGAAAACGGAGCAGCCAACACCCCCATTTGTCTTCCTTCTTTATGTATGCGCAGACTCTTCCTGAATCCCCAAGTCTGGGTTTGTGTTTGCTGGGCCACATGATGAGGTCTTCCTCCTCAAGACTTCCCCTCCTGCAGTTTTCCAGGGAGAAAATGTCCTTCTTTCTGAGGGAAACAACTGCTTCTTGAGCTCTATGGAGCAAACATGATTTTTTAAACACAGACCTAAATTCCTAAGTTAGGCCCTGGTGTGGGAGCTGTACGCAGCGAAAGGCATTTTCAGGCAGCTGTCCCTTGTAAGTAAACTCAGAAGGTGGCATCAGGTTTTGTTCCTTACTTTCCTAAACTTCTCAGGATATAACACCGATTATGCACTTAAAATTTACTCTCAATCAAAATGGGTGATTTCCTTTCTGTTGTATTTAGGGACCCCAGGTCTTGGGATTCTTATGTTCGGGGATGGTGGCCTGGAAGTCGTTACTGTGTTTTAAAGTTGTTTCACATCGGAGCATTTGGAGGACTTCGCTTGGAATAGGTTAGATTTATTCCTGGCTCTTCTAGAAACAGCTGTATCCTCTTACCCAGTTCCCAAACATTCTCCACACACCCAGACGCCCAGCAAGATTGATTATGCTAACGCTAATCATTTAATACCCAAGTAGTGGAGAAATATTTGGTGGGAGGGTGGAGGTCACAAATTCCTGGGGAATTACTTAGGGGCGAAGTGGCTGCTCCTTTAGCTCTGAGACCTGTGGAGGACTAAAGCAGTCCACAGACCCTGCTAAGAAGGGATGGTGCTGGAGAGAGGCAGGCAGGAGGGAGACCCTGGAAACCTAGCCTGGACCAGTGGGCCAAAGCTTACGTGTGCAAATGTTTTAAGGGTTAGCTGGAGGAGGCACCAAGATGTTTTCTTTTTTATTGGAAAATAAATGAGAATGAATGGCAATAAATTATGTTTAATGAACTTAACTGGGAGGGATTGTTCAAGAGCCTGGGAAAGCACAGCTTGGCTGGGTGGACCTGCGTGCAGTTTGCACAAAGCTGAACACCTGGAGCACAGCTCTATTTTCTAGGTTTGAACCTTCCTTGGCTTGTGTACCCCAACACTACTGCTCCCCATCTCCTTTTCAGGTATTACCAAAAAGGTCACCAGAAACTGCTGAATTTGACTCTCCAGGCTCTCAGCTATTGAGACTGGCTGTCTGTTTGGTGTGTTAGCAGTTGGGTGGTTATGGAATAGGAAGGCCCCCCTCTCGTCCAACAAAGGCAAGGTCTGAGGATGGTTTGAGCTAGCGCTGTGCATGTGCACCTGTGTGAGACTCTCAAGGAAGCAGACTGCACATCGGCCCTCTCTCTGCCTTTTCTGCCCAGTCATTTCCTTGTAAGGAGAATGTTAATGCCTATGAATCCATGAGAAACTATGAGTCGGCAGAATTTTATAGACAGCAGGGGAATCTTCATGGTTCCTCTTCTTGCTGTCTAAATGGACTTGAGATAGAGAGAGACAGAGACAGAGACATGGATGGTTTACAGAGCAAATAAGCGACACCAGCTATCACCTGAGCTCTCAGTATGGAAGATGAGACTTTGCCTCCTGGTGGGTAGGTACTTGGCACAGCACTGGCCAGACATCCAGGCTGTGCATGGTCGATGCTGCTGGCCATTTGTCTTCCTCACCTCACGGGCAGATCTCTTTCCACTCTGTTTTTCCTTGTAAAACTCAAACTTAAAGAACCCTTCCTTGCCTCTTTCATCCATTGCTTTCGATAGTGGTGCGGTAGCCATCAATAGTCACCTTGTACACAACCACGATGCACGATTAGCCAGGGGCAAAGCCCCTCAACCGAAAAGAACAACACGCAGCTTGTGGTCACAGTGCTGGGTCGTCCTGGCTGGGCTTCTCCTGGCTGAGGGGGAGATGCGAAATGTTCTGAAGAAGCCTGTTTAGAGTGAAGAAGGCCAAGCTTTCCATGTTAGTTAGATATGAGAGGTTCGAAGGATGCAAGATGCTGGCCTGCTGAGTTGGGCTGAGGCAGCAGGCGCGTTTCCCGGGAACCTTTCTTACAGCAGTACATCTTACATAGGGTGTTGCTTGCTGTCTGATGTGCCAGTTGTTGGGGCAGCCGAGTCGCACTGGCTCACTGTCCTACCACCTTCTAGTGCAAGGCCTGAGAAAAACAGGATTAGCACAACTGCCAAAGAGTGTTGGTGACTAGGAATAGCAACTTCTCCTTCGGCTCACCCCAGCCCCTCCTCCTCACCAGCACTCTGTGTTGCCACTGATGAGGCGTGTATGAAGGCTTATCTGGTCTCTATTAGGCTCAACACAGCCAGTGTAGACAGAAAAATGGGTGGCTACACTAATGAACCCCGTTTGCACGTAAGCCTGGAGTGCCTTGAGGCAGATGGGTCGTGTGGAACCACTGCACACCTCCGGTATCCACACTGAGCAGTGGAAAAGGCTGGCAGTGCTCCTGGGTTGTTTGTTTTGTTACGCTGGGCTGGGCTCCTTGAAGGCGCTTTCTGGCCCCATTTTCCTCCTGCAGCAAGAAGGGGCCATGGGGACTATTGAAGAGGAGGCTCCATGTGTTCCCACTGTCTTTGATTAATAGGTTGCAGAAGTGAATGATGAGCTCCCAGGCCCTTTACGCTTACTCCCAGTTCTAGGAGGTTGAGGGGTTAGGGTTAGAGGGTGGTTGGTTGAGGAATCCAGAGGGTCCCGATTTCTGAGCAGGGTTTGGAGGGTTGTATGGGTGCCTGGCAATGGTCAAAATGCTGAACACTAAACCTGAGGGGTCTTGAGAGGTCAAAGGTCATCCACAGAGTCACTCCCCCACTGTAGCTGGATGAATACTCCCGTGGGTGGAAAGGCTTTGTGTGTTCTGAGGGCCATTGAAGAATCTTTTCTACATGATTTAACTATGCAGTGTTCACACCCATGGCGTTTAATGAACGAGGGAGAGCCTTGCCTGGAGGGCTGTGAGTCTGTCCAGGTAGCAAGCATACAGCACCAGTGACTGGAAGTCAGCTGAAGAGATCTGGGTTCCTTTCTATGCACAGTGTTTGCCTCCTTTAATGAGTTCAGGGTTTTAGATAGTTTGTCTATTCCCTGGTTTCTTGTAAGCCCAGAACTAGCCACACACAGCTTTGTCACCAGAACTCTGTCGGGGCCTCGTTGTATTTGGGAAGCAGAGGCAGCCTATCCAAAGCCCTGGTTGTTCCCACCTCCACTAACCGGCCCCATGCTGGAAAAGCCCCTTTGAATGAAGCCAGTGCAAAGGCTTGCTTGGTGAGGTCAGGGGGCCTGGAGCACTCCCGACTACATTTGGTGACTGATTTCCTCTTGGTCCGGAAGCATCTGTGTCTAGGGAAGGTTGACATAGGCTGATCTCACAGGCTGCCTCTCACTCCGTCAAAATGGCAGTTACTGCCCCCCCCCCCCCCCCCCCCCCCGTAGTTCCAGTCTACAGGCATTTCTGAAGTAGCTGTGCATTAGAATGGTGGAGGAATTGTGGGTGCCACAAGGTTTGGAAACACCATTCTACCTAGGTGTGTAAGAAATACATGTTCACCTACAGTGTGGGACAAATAACAGAGGCCAGTTCGTACGTGTGCTGTGTGGCTGCACTGAATGAATGTGACTCCTGCTCAGTGGTGTACATCTGTGCCCTAAGAAGCCGGGGCAGCTCTGAGCTGCTTTGGGATGGTGACAGGGCTTTGGTATAGCCATTGGTTGGTTCCTTTCTTGCTCTGGGACCGCAAGACAAGTTACTTAAAATGGCTCCATGGGTGAGTTTCTGGTAGTAGTGTGCCAGAATGTGTCAACAGCTTTGAAATTACGTAGAGTATCTTACGGATACTTGGGTTCTATTTATTGGGATTTTTTGGTGTCACAGACATGCATAGCTTTGTCATGTTCTGAAGGGGTTAGAAACTGGTAATAGGCTCTTCACTGAATCATCCCTGACTGTAAATACCATGACCTTGAACATTAGTTAGCTGCCATAGACTTTTGTAACCTAGGTTCTTTTACAGATATACCGCAGTAAAGCAGCTACCTAAAGGACAGTGGGGTTTATGGTACAGTTGGTTGCCTTAAAATTTGGACTCTTATCTATGAAAAAACGTAAGGGTTGGTGTAGAAATATCGTCGTAGCAGGCAGTTTAATCCCCCTTCCCTCCCAGTTCTGACTGCTGCTTTAATTTAGTCCCCATGATGCACTTCTGGAAGCTTGACTGACTCTCCCCAGTGAAATGACTGTTCTCTCAATCCTAGAGTGAACACAGGCCTTGAAGGTCTCCTGAAGGAGTTGAGAGCTGCTCAGAGAAGGGAGGGAATGCCCTGACTGTCTGAATACCTGTCTCGCTTATGCCAGCCCACTTTACAGGTTCTCATCTTGATGCTAGAGGACCTGTTTATCTCCAAGTGTTTTGTTTGCTTGTTTGTTTGTATTTGTTTTGTTATGTTTTTTATTGTGAGATCCTCCGTGACAGTCTCATCATTGGCACAGTAAAGTGATTTTTTTCCCCATGAGCTATTTGAATATATTTGTCAAATACCGCATTTTTAAGAAGGGTGTGTGATTGGGGTAGGGTGGTCGAAGATCATCTGTGCTCCTATATCTAGGTGATGATTTCCTTCCCATGCAACAAAGGGCATGTTCTGAAGCTGTCTGAAGATACTAGCCTAGTGGTTACCCAGTGTCATTATATTGTCTAGATTGCATTTTGCCAAGTCCCTTTGTATTTATTATGTGCGCCTGCCTCTGTGTAGGGCACTATGAGTCCATGATCTTATTCAATCTTCATAACCCTGCAGGACACACATAGTACTTACCTGGAGGCAGAAATGAAGGAGACTGAGGGAGTGGAGGGAAGGAAGAGGCTAGGGACGGGAGACACCACTCGGCCAGGCCAGTGAAACAGAATCTCCATCCCGGTCCTCCTGAAATTCACAGTTCTCATGCTCAGTCTCTGAGAAGCCAGCATAAAAACCATCTTACAGATACTGCTGTGACTGAGATGGCGTCTGCAAGAGCTTTGGACTGAGTGTGAGGACCATCCAGCATACATCTCTCATCCTGAGTAGACAGCACTGGTGGAGCCCAGTCCTTCCAGAAACCAGGTCCTATGGTTGATTGGCTCTGTCGTGTTCTATCACATGTACTTCAGTTTGGTGACTGTCACGTGATCTTTGAGATGGCACCTACTTGCTATAACAGGCCAGACATTGCAGGACTTAAAGTTCCCAGAAGGCATAGCCCTTGTCTCTCAGGATAAGTATAGTGTGGGCCAGGAGAGGTGTGCACTCCACCCCAGGGGTGGGAAGATTGCGATGTGGAGAGATCGGACCTTGGGATCCAAGGCTAGAGAGACACAGGTGTTTACAAGAAGAAAACCCTTTTTTGTAAAGGATCCAGGTATTGGCAGGTTGTGTGGGGCAGCAGATAGGCCCTGACTTCTGCATATTTGATCCTGGTGTTCTTCCTCACTTGAGAACAGGCCAGCCTGGATAGACAGTTGGTCATGCAGTTTCTGAGGACCTGGTGGCTACATAGTCAAGGTCATGGCCTACTAAGACTCCCATTCCACTCCTAAAGTCAGGTAGTGCCTAAAGCTTCCATTTGTCTTCCACTCTCTCCACCTCCGTCTCTCCAACACTGCTGGAGGGTGTTGTCTGTGCAGAAGAAAAGAACTGCCTGGGCTCTCGAATGATAGCGGAGCACTGGCAGCAGTCACTGCGCTCATCCTCGTTCAAGTTGTCTGGAGAACTAAGGCCCTCACCTGTCTTACTGTTACCAAATGCTCTTGTCTTCTTTCCTGTACCCAGAGAGAAGGAAGGTTCCCTCACGCTCCCCGTTAGTCCTGCCTGGAAGATCCCTTGGGATTGGTGACAGGACCACAGTGTCTCCTGCCAACTCCTTGCTAACCATGACAATGATAATGAAGCACCACAGTTAATAAATGTGCCATGTGTTAGGTCTTCTGTGCAAGCCTTCCCCGTGTGTTCTCTGAGAACAAGGGCTTGATTCAGGAGCAGAAGCCACACTTTGGCCTCTAGGCTGTGTGGCTCTTGAGCCTCCTGGGTCTTCTCAGCCATGGCCTTGCACCAGGGTTGCCTAACTCACGGAGATGGTGGCTGCTGGTTTACCTGCCCACTTCCAGCACCGTCTACCTCCATGGTGACTGTCACACCTGCCACTGCCCCCAGCAGTTCCCAAGCAGGGCCAGTCTTAGGACTCCTGGGCCATCCCTCTGTGTGGGATATGTGGCCCATCTTGAGAGCATCTGCTTCCTTTCACATCACCAGGGTTTAATCTTTCCGACTCAGTTTGAAAACTTCTGGAAGGTAGTCTTGGTCATTTGCCTTTTCCCCAGGCAGTTCTCACCCCATCCCTGTCTGTCTTTCTTCGGGAACTGACCCCTATTCCTCCTCAATCATTCTTGACAGAAGACTTTCCTAGGAGTCTTCTCTTAAAGGACCCTTAGTGCGCCTCCATGAGGGGTGGCCCCAGGCTTGGGCACAGCGACCCTTTGCTTCCATACACCCAGCCTTGGCCACCATCCTGGTTGTTGACTCTGGGGCCACCCCTTTCAAACGTTTGGTAACTTTCACCTTAGTCATTTCATTTGCAAATGGTAGCTAGGTTCCCTGAGCAACTTTTTCTCTGGAAGAGTTATGATTTTACAGGAAGCTGTGAAGCAAATGACTAGAGATGCTCTATTGGGATCGGCTAGGAAGACCATGTTTTTCTTTCCTAACATGCCATGGGAAAGTAGCGCTTCTTGATGATGCCTTTGCCATCCTTAACTGTGGTAGGAAGCCACTCTTCCTGTGTTTTATGCCTTTCTCATCTATTTAAACAGCCAGAAAGGGGGCCAAGAGGAAACTCACGGGAAGGGAGCTAGCTGCTCAGTGGTTCCTGAACTCAGGAGGCGCTGGTGGGCAGTGCAGGAACCTGCCTTTTTTCTTTTAATGCAATTCCTCTTCCTTGATGTTAATGCAACTTGTGCCCTTCCTAGAAGTAATAAAAGGAAATGAAGACACGTTCTGAAATGAAACTTGACTCTAATCCATTCATCATCTAATACTAGCCTCTTTATCTTCTCTGGTACCTAATCTGGTTAAATGTCCCTGTTGTAGGATTTTAGTGAAAATCCCCTATTGGGAATAGGGTTTTTTGCAATTGGATTACTCTCAGTAAATGGCCCAGTAGTTCGCTTGTTTCAGCTTAATTTTTTTTTTCCTTTGTGATCTTGCTAGGCTGAGTTATAGCCCAGCATAGAGGGGGAGGGGCCAGAGCAAGGGGCGGAGAGAGGTGAGTGCTTGGGAAAGCCTGGGGACATGGCAGTGAGGAATATTTGAGATGCCTTTATTTTCTTTGTTTTCTGCTTCTCTTTAACCATCTACCCTGCCCCAGTACAACAAACACTTGTACTTTATTGGTTAGAACTGCCCATTTCTCAAATGCATACTGTTTATTAGCCCAATTCATCATCATCCAGTTAATTTATTAGCGGTCCCTGATGACTTCCTAGTGAATCAGGGCTGCGGTAATCTGCATAAAATATGCAGGTGCTGGCTGGGCCAGAGCTTCTGGTAAAGTTACAGTCTGCCATCCTGGCTGAGTGTGAAGGGTGGCAGCTTGCTGTGTAAGAGCCTGTGGAATTAGGGGTTGGTAGGGAGGCTGCACAGCCAGGCTCCAGCCTTGCCTGTGAGGCCAGCCTGCCTCCTAGAGGTCCTTGGGGTAGGAGATTCCACCCCACTATGTGCATAGCCCTACTAAGCGTTAAGAGAGTAAAGCTTCACCTTTGACTCATCTGCTGATGGGAGAAGTGCAAGACCTTAGGTTCCAGTGGTGATGGATGGTGGAGTAGGGGTGCTCATAGGTGAACCTGAAGCGGGCCAGTGTGCAGAGCAAACTGTCTCCTACTTTTAAATGGATTAGGGAGATGGGGGTGGGCACAGTTGTGGGCATCTTATAAAGTGAAGCCAGGAGGGTGTTGTAGGGGACACATGCACTTGCTCTGAAGTTGGGGCTGTGGCAGCCCAGCTCACCATGTCTTCCTCTGTTCTCCCTCCCCCCCCACAGTCGAACAAAGTGCCGGTGGTGCAGCATCCCCACCATGTCCACCCACTCACGCCTCTCATCACCTACAGCAATGAACACTTCACCCCGGGAAATCCACCTCCACACTTACCAGCCGATGTAGACCCCAAAACAGGTAAGTTGGGGAACTCTACAAGTCTCTGTCAGGAGCCTGGAGTTGGCATGATGAATGGAATGGGAGCGGTGTGGAGGGGTCCTCAAGTTCTCACCTGGGAGCTGAAAAGGAAGCTGTTAGGGGGTCCAGAGCTTGGTGTGTGTTGGGGGCAGTTTCTCCTTCCTCTTTGGAGAGATCCACTTACAGGGGTAAGATTTATGTCAAGGCTTTTGGAGAGGGCTGCTTGGGGAACCTGGTTCTGAATACCTCTCTAAATAAACTAAGTAGTAATAGGATTAGAGGTGTCTCCTGGGCTCTTTGAGCTTCCTGAGACCAGCATCATGGTTTTGAAGGGACCCAGTCACTTAAGAGTGACTTGTTGGTGTATCCTTTAGGGACCACACCACCAAGGGTCTCATAGTCCTCGTAGATTTCTCTGCACTTTCCTCTTCCATTCCAATATCTTGGACGTTTTTTTGTTGAACCCATTTTACAGATGTAGAAACTGAAGCCTCGGAAGGTTTCTTCTTTTCACCCAGCAGTATCTTGAGCAGGGCTGCCACACCAGCCTCAGCTTCTACACCCATCTTTTTTTCTGTTCCCCAAAAGGGAAAATGGTGAAAGCGGGGTTGCTTATAGCTCCCCCTACAGCAAGATCCAGTATGGCAGGCAACCACTGCTCACAGACAGGCTCTCGGAGCCCTCTGTGTGGATGCTAGAGGCAGCCTGGCAGTTTGACTGGCTGGAGGAGGCTACCAGCCCGCCCCAGGCTCCACAGAGTACACAGCTACACTTGCAGCAGGCAGTGTCTCATTTGAATAATGGTAGACCAGGGAATAGCTTTTAAATGGTTATCGTAAACCATATGATTAACGTCTAAGGACTGTTTATTTTTCCTCTGCGAACATTCTTTCAAGTGTGCAAATGGCTCAGTGTAGGGTCCAAGCCTAGCTAATCTGTTTGCTTTTTGTAATAGAGAGAAAGCAATGTCTGCGTTAAAATGTCACCCAGGGAGGCTTAATTTACAGATTAAAAGCTTCCTGAATGAATTTCTTGAAAAATGAGATAGTTTTTATCCATGAATGTTGCTGTCCTGTCCCTTCAATTCTGGGTTAATTCTGGCGCATTCTGCACATGTTGCCTCCCACTTGGACTGGGCAGCTGGGCAGAACCATTCCTCTCAAGCCAGATTGCTCTCAGGACCCCACTTCCTGAGGATTGATGGCCAGATGTGCAGCCTGCTCAGTGAGGAAGTGAGCCATGGTGTACACTTTCAGCACACACTCCTGTGGACCTCGGGAAGGCTCATGGTCCTTCTGACCCATGACGATCCCGGTCAGCAAGTCGGGCTGGCGCCCACAGGTGAAGCTGCCCTCCAGGCAGTCATAGTCCAGAGGTGAGCACATCAGGCCCACCTTCTCCCTGTCTGTTCAGGTCTGACTCCTGGGCGAGAGACACCAGCTGGCGTTTGGTGGTTTCTCTTCATGGAGAAATTGGCCAGCTATGGGAGCTGAGTCTTTTGAGAGAAATCAGTCACTTCTCTGAGTCATAACTTTTACAAGACATGCCTATAATCACAGCACTTAGGAAACTGTGAGTTCAAAGTCAACGTGGGCTGTGTAGTTAGACCCTGTCTCAAAACACTAAAATCAATTAATTAATTAAGCCTTACAAATCAGAAGTATAACTCCCACATAGGCAAGCCACTCAAGATAAAGGGCAATGGACCAAGTAACAAAGCAAAAGGAATTAATAATTACGACCTCACCTGCAGTGCGCCAAGCTTTTTAGATTTTTTTTTTAAAACTTGAAGTAATCGCTTGAGTCATGTAAGGCAAGAATAGCCGAGATGGCATCTTCTTGGTCTCATTCACTCAATCACACCAGTCCATCGGGATGAGCCAACTCACTGTGCAAACTGACGCCGTAGGAAAATGAGAAGAAAGCCGGGGCAGCCCTCTCCCCAGTGTTGGGAGTGACCTCCAGCTGGGATTTGAGGAGAGACAACCCCTTTCCTTATTAGTTTCCTGCTCCCCTCCCTCCACAATCCTTCTTGCCTGTTCACTCTTCCTTCATACCTAAAACCCACTGCTTCTTCTCCCAGGAATCCCACGGCCTCCGCATCCTCCAGACATTTCTCCGTATTACCCACTGTCGCCCGGCACTGTGGGACAAATCCCCCATCCGCTAGGATGGTTAGTACCACAGTAAGCAGCTTCAGTTTTTAATTCCCTTCTTGTTTCTTGCATGAGCATGCTTATTATTATTGTGTGTGTGTGTGTGTGTGTCTGTGTCTGTCTGTCTGTGTATATGTGTGTGTGTGTGTGTGTGTGTGTGTGTGTGTCTATGTGTCTATGTGTGTGTGTCTGTGTCTGTCCGTGTGTGTCTGTGTGTGTGTGTGTCTGTGTGTGTGTGTGTGTGTGTGTGTGTGTAAGCACGGGTGATGCATGTTTACAGAGGGACAACTGATAGGCTAACATAAGGAAGATGCTGTTGAGGTGTCCTGTGGATTTGCAGAAATCACACCATTTCAATGAGCTGTGTTGAAAAGGGTCAGTGGTAACTGGCACTCTGAACCCATGGTCCCCAAACATGTTCTTAAGCTACTTTGGGAACTGCAGAAGGCTAGTAATAGTAAGGCTGATTTCGGTCCTTCCGCCAGTGGCAGCCCAAACTGGACTCGTGTTGTGGGGTTGAGCTCTCTCTTGGAGTGGGAGTGAAGGTTTCTTCCCTTCAGCCCCTGGACCGCAGCTGCCATTTAAAGCTTCCCTGTGAAGGCAGATAGCAACAGTGGAAGGAAACTCATGCCATCTGTCTAGCTTCTCTGAGAGTCTTTGCATGGCTAATGCTTTCGCCAACTGTGGGGTTACAGAGGGACAGGTAGAACACCCCTCCCCGTTAGCATTCAGGGGCTGGGATGCCCAAATAATTTGGCTGCCACTTACAACTTAAAAGTATGATGTGTTTAGAAATCAGGGCAGAAAGGCCTTCCATGGCTAAGCGTACCTTGTACCGTGTAGCACGTGCACGAGTATGCACATAATGTTTGAGATGATCTATTTTGAGGCATCTCTTTCTCCATTTTATCAGTGACCCCCTAGCTTTAGACAACACAGAGCAATGTTGAATGCTGAAGGAAGCAAATCCTGGTCAAACTGTCAATTCTGGATCTTACAGGAGACAGACTGTCACAGTCCTAAAGGCAGTAAAATTGGGACTAGTGCCCCACTCTAGCCTCTTTCTCCAGCTAATAAACCCTGTGCTGTTTGTCCATCTGAAAACAACAGGGTGTGCCAATGCAGGAGCTACGCTGAGTACCAGTTGTGGGTGTGATTTCTGTTTCTTTGTCTTATTTTTATTTGGTGAGGTAGACACGAGGGTTGAACCTGCTTCTTCTGCGTCTTCTCCACTTGATGGGGCTGATCCTCAGTAGTTCAGTCTTCAGATGGGGAGATACTGAAGGCTGGATAAAAAGGAATAGCCAACTCAGGCAACCCTCTGTCAGGAAAAGTTGTGTGTCTTTCATGAGGATGCTATTCTGCATGTTGCTGTATTTTTTAATTATTGTAATGAGGTGTGATTGTCTATTGGTTACCCACAATTCTTCTTGGGGACTCTCCCCCCCTGGTAACTCTTGTCAACACTTGTTAATTTGACAAAAGGCTACAAATTAAGCTCTGTTAATTTAATGTTTTCTCACCGAGATCTAAATACCGAAAGAGGCCCAAAGCGCAACTGAAGTCCTTTGATTCGCTGTACTTTATTTTGGTATAAATTTACATTCATTATTGTTTTCCTTTGGATGTGTAGCCCTCAATTAGCGTGATGGCTCCATTAAAGGAAGCAAGACTTCGCCTTTAATTATTACAACAAAACACCTAGTCTCAGCTTGGGGAGAGGGTCTCTATTGACATAAGCAGAGGTTATAAAATTTAATTAGCCATTCCTATCAGATTTATGGCATTCAAATTGTTCTGTGTTTCTTCCCTTTGATCCTGCCTGTACAATCCCCAAGATTTTTGTTCTGATCAAATGAGAATAAAGCTTTACTGTGCAGAGAGAACTTCCCCTCTTCTTCCTTTCCTTCTCCCCACCCCCAACCTCATTTCTAGTCTCTCACTTTTTGTACCCCTTCTTTGTAGGCAAGGTCAGCCTGTGTACCCCATCACGACAGGAGGGTTCAGACACCCCTACCCCACAGCGCTGACAGTCAACGCTTCTATGTCTAGGTGAGTTTCAGCGACCTCTCAGAAAGCCCTTCTAGACAGCCACTAGGCCACCAGGGCCCATGAGCATGTGTGGGTATAATAATACAGACCAATGTTCATTTGACTTCCCTCCTAGAAAATCCCAAAATGTTGCCTTGACCTTTCAAGGTAAGTGATTGTCTGAGACTTTAGGAGTCTATCCATAGAGCATCAAAGTGTCAGATTAAGAAGGCAGGAGTAGGGCTGGGAGAAGCTCGGCAGTGAAGAGCACTTGCTGCTCATAAAAAAGACCTGGGTTCAGTTCCCAGCACCCACGTGACCGTTCACAACTGTTTGTAACTCCACTTCCAAGAATCCAGTGCCCCCTTCTGGCCTCCACTAGCAACAGGCATGCATGCATGCATGTGGTACTCATATATGCAGGCACACACACTCATACACATTAAAATAAATAAATCTTGAAAACAAAGTCAGGGGCAAAGCAGCTAGAGTGGGCGGTGCTTCAGGAGCAAAGCGGCTAGAGTGGGCGGTGCTTCATGGGGAAAGCGGCTAGAGTGGGCGGTGCTTCAGGGGGAAAGCGGCTAGAGTGGGCGGTGCTTCAGGGGGAAAGCGGCTAGAGTGGGCGGTGCTTCAGCGTGAAAGCGGCTAGAGTGGGCGGTGCTTCAGGGGGAAAGAGGCTAGAGTGGGCGGTGCTTCTGAAGTTATTGTTTCTCTGTTGTCCTCTGGTGAGTAAGAAAGAAGGAAGTGAGGATAATGTTATGACTATAATTCAGAGATTTGAGAAAAAATTGATGGGTGTTTTGAAAGTTCAGATTCCGGTTCAGAGTCTATAATAAGCTGTATTCTGGCCCCTCAGAGCAGCAGTGTCCAGTAGAAATTTCACGGGATCCATATTATATTTTGCATTTAACATTAAGTTCACATTTTTTCTCCCCCTCCCCGCACTTTCCATGATGATATCACTTTAAGAAGGTCGCCCCCCCACCACCTATTACCCCGTGGTGAAATTGTTTTAATGGCATGTTATATTCATCAGTCATACTGTGTGGCTGCAGTATTGTCTTTTCAACATGCAATGACCATGCCACAGCTACCACTCTTATTTTCTTTTTTTCTTAACTTAGCTTTTACATGTGACATGCATTTACACTTTATAGCGCATCTCAAGTTGGACTGAGCACATTTGAGAGACTTAGGACACATGCCCCGTGGCCGTGCTATTGACCTACACAATGCTGCTAAATCCTTGAAAGTTGAGAAGAAATTATGTGCGCATCCATTCCTACAGATTCTTATTTAAGCATACATACACTGTACATATGTATCCCCAGGACTCATCTTCCTCTTTCTAATTAATTCTAGCTAATTTCTCAGCGACTGCTAGTTTATTTACAAACTGGTTGGCAGCAGTATGTTTAAGTAGTCACTAATTGCCCCTAATGATAGTTTTATTTTCTGTTCATCTGATTTTCGGTTGAGTTAATTAAATCGGTGGAGGTTTAGACTTTCCTGATGGGCTGAAGCAACCAATCCATTTTGATGATGCCACGTGATTCAATTAGCATGTAGCACACGGCAAGGATGCTGTCCCCCTGCCTCTGCCTCTGCCTCTGTGCTCTGTGGCAACACTGGGAGCCAAAGTGAGAGAAGGGGCTGAGGATTGCCTGGAACGCTGCTTTTCCTGCTTGCAGGAAAGCAAGTTTTGTCTTGGAAACAGTGAGCCTCATACCCACTGAGAGAAGCAGGCTGTGGTGTGGCTAGAGTTTATAGCTACTCCGTGAATGTTATGCAGCTTGAAAGATCCGTTCCCCACATGTGCTATATCATCTAAATCTCAGAATCCATGCCTGTATGAGCTACGCAGGAAAATGATTTTCTGTGTCCTCTCGGCTGGAGAAAGTAGAAAGGTTATACTTACCAAATGATGTCGTCACAGTCCCCGTACAGTGTGGGAGCGAATGGGAAACCTCGGAGGAGAGGGGAGGGGGCTGCTTAGGATCCTAACTCCGTCCCAGCATTCGCATGCTGCTCCTGATTCTTCCTCTTGCTTGTTTGTTCAGGGCATCCAAAGGTTGAAAGCAATGAAGTAATCGTAGGATAGGGATTGAGGGTTAAGCTTATTGATTGAATTATCATTAGGAGGCTAGCTGATGATTTATAGGTCGCAGGGGGTGGAGGAAAGGAAGGGGGTGGTGGGAAGAAAGGTTAGGGGCTGGTGGTACCTGGGGGGAGGTGGCCGATTCCCCAGGTAGGCCAAATGAAAGATAGCTAGTTAAAAAGAGTATACAGCAAATTAAATACATTATTGTGGTAATGGGGCGACAGAAGTATAGGTCTATTATATGTATGGCAGTTACAGCAAATGTAGGCAGCTTGCCCTGCTCCAGAACACCCTTTGATATTTATTCTATTCAGCAGCAGGGCCAGGACTTCTCAGAATTAAGTGATGGGTCATTATACTTTAAACACCATGGAGAAGCCTAGATTGGCAATTAAACAGCTCTTGCTGACACTCACTTGTGCCACCCTGTGACCCCCTTTAGATTGAGATGTTGGAGCTCCGGGCCCTCAGCCTGCTAAATTGGGCAAGGCTCTTCTCATGACGAGAGCGGGCCCTGAAATCTGCCGGCTTCAAAGGGAGCGAGATCATGTATAAACCATAATGTGGGTGCACCGTGGCTCACAAAAAATAAGGCAGGAAGAGATGAAATGTTACAAGTGCAAGGGGGGAAATGAGAGAATAATGACAATCCTAATGCAACTCAAAGCGGGATTGTTGCACGGGAAAATGCATCCTACTGCTTGTGCATAGAGTCAAGGCCGACAGATGACATGCAGCTAACAGAAATGTGTCAACAGTGAAGCAAAGTGAGCGTGAGTATGAGAGAGGCCCCTGAGACAGCCAGAAACAAAAATTAGTTGTCCTTAACAAGTTAAGGTTCATCATTATATTCTGGCTTGGAGCCATAAAAGCAGACGGGGGTATATAATGAGCTGCTTGGAATTTTTTGAGGGTGTTTATTGCATTTCATGAAACAGTTGTCTGCAGAAAGGGGTGAAGGTATATGTACCTCATGGGCCACACACTTACCGACACGCAGTTTTTCTGCTGATGCGCATTTTTCACATGTACCAACATGTATAGAGGTCAAGGGACTCGCAAGTGTTTAGTTTTTATAGTGGCACCCAGATCCCCCCACCCTAAAATGTGCTCAAGTCTTGTTGCCTTTGCCTGGTATTTGTGTGTGTGCATGCACACAGGCAAGCACACATTCCCACACTGTCTTTCTGTCTTTCTCTCCGTGGTGTGTATGTACACGTACTCTCACACTGCGGGAAAGGAACGTATGTGTCTGAGACAGTTATAGTAAGAACGGCCACTCCGCCCACCTTTCGCCAAAGGGCTTCCAAAAACGTATCTTTTTCACTTGCTTTTGCTCGTAGCCTGGGAGCAGTGGGAGGAACAGGGTGTAGCTTGAGAGTTCAAGCGTTTGCTTTTCTTCCTTTCTTCCCTTTTTTTTTTTTTTGGTCTTTGAGGGGACAGGAGTGGGGTTGGTTGTTACCACACACACACACACACACACACACACACACACACACACACACACACACACACACACAATCTCTCTGACTGCTATTAAGGCATGCCATTGTTTCCAAACTCCAGGCTGCTGCAGTAGAGGGTGGAATTTCTGAGGCAGGTATATACAGTGACTCTGGGACCCCCCAAAAGACCAACATTCTTCATGGGTATTTTCGTCTCTGTTAAGATGGACTGAGCCTGTTCATTCTCTAATTTTTTGAAGTCCCTTTTCAGTTGAACATTTGTTATATTATTTATTTCTCTGGTCCGCTTATGAAAGAACGCTGTAAATAAATACAAGATTCCTTTGAAATAGCCATCACGATGAAGCCTTACCAAGACCCCTCTCTCCCCGAACCGGCGTTCTCAAGAGCAGGATGCTGGTCTCTGCTGGCCCCCGGGTGGCAGTTGTCCTCTTCTGGCTTAGCCTTATTAGAGGGGCAGCCGTGGCCTCAGTCGGCTTCTCTTCACCCCGCTTGAGCACGGTGCCCTTCCCTCCTTTGCCCTGTTTTTCTAAACACTGTGTGTTACTTCAGTTGAGGAGGTGTTTTCCCAGCAGCGCAAACAAAACGTAAAATTTGTCAGCCGTTGGTCCTGTGGACTGGAACCAGCTTGTGTGCCCCGGCAAATTTGTGTGTCGGAACTGCCAGTTCAAGAGCTGAAGTGTGCTCTGGGGACTTTCTCAGAAGCAAGTGCTGTCTTTTCCGTGATCACAGTTTCTATCATTTACAAAGCTTTTGAATGATGTGAGGATAACACATTAAGTAAAAGTAAGAATCTTAGAGGAGAAAGGGCATATAAATCGAAATTCAGTGCTTGTGTGTGTCTCCCCATTTTTCTTTAAAAAAAAATACAAATTTATTCAAAATGCCCATGATTTATGACGAGAGTCACGCAGGAGCTATGAGAATTTTTCTCTCTGTGTCTCCCTCTCTCCTATTACTCTGAAATGGTGGGCGCAGTGACGAAAGAAAAAATGAAAATCTGATTGCTCTCCATCACCAGAATGAGGACTAATGAGGCATGCAGAGCATTGTCAAGACATGTATATACATTTCAAGCACGTTAATATTTTATTTAGCTGTCAGTACACAGCAAACGCTATCACCTGTCCTTCCAGAGCTGATCAGTACTTAGGAAATTGCCTTCTGAGGGGCCGCAGCTCAGGCCTCAGAAACCAAGTGGACGTGCAATTCCTGGCTGGTCGTCCAAGCCCACTTTTCCGCCCAAGTACATCAGTTGAATTTGTCTTTTGCTAAAGATGTTAAAAATCGTAATGTCTCATGTCAGTAGCAATAATGAAGGAGAAGATAAGCTTTAATGACATTATGAGAATCATTATGTTTAATTTATCGCTAATTAATGCTGACAGGTTTCATATGCCTTGGGTTGCTTTCATGTGAATGTTACTGCGCTTTTTTTTTTTTAATTGTGTGTACACATCCCTCCTCATTCATTCATTTTGATTCTGACGATTTACACAGCTTTCTGTCTTCTAGGTTCCCTCCCCATATGGTCCCTCCCCATCATACTCTCCACACGACCGGCATCCCCCATCCGGCCATCGTCACACCAACAGTCAAGCAGGAATCCTCACAGAGTGACGTCGGCTCACTCCATAGCTCGTAAGTGCTAGCTACCATTGTCGTTTCATGCTCTGTGGCCTGTGTGATGCGCCGCCACATGGCCACTGCTTGGTAGCTTTCTAGCTGAGGTCAGCTTCTCCTGTTGGGCCCTAGTAAGCACCCAGTCCACGTGGCCTCTGGCTTCCCTATGAAGGAGGACATGCTCTCTAGCAGGTCTCACTAACTGTCACACTGCTGCTCAGAACAGAGATCTCCATGGTGTGTATTTGAAGAGACTGTGGGTTGCATTTGGAGCTTTGTTCAGCAAGCAGGACGGAACCCTGGAAAGTGGGGTCTACCACCCTGTACTTTCCCTCTACCCTGGGAATATGTCTATTTGCAAATTGCAAGGAAGTGATTTCGGAATCTCTCACCAGCCCGGCCTCCTCCTCCAGCTGTTTCTGGCCCATGGCCCACGCTCTGGGGTGGGAAGGTCTGAAAGTAGACATGAACTTTTTATCTGAAACTGCCAGGCTTGGATGGGAAGGAAAAGGAACGTGGGCTCTGCTTTGGGGGACGCTGACTACGTTGTTGTTCATCGGATGCTGTGTGTCCATCTCCTTTTGTCTCTATCCAGAAAGCATCAGGACTCCAAAAAGGAAGAAGAAAAGAAAAAGCCCCACATAAAGAAGCCCCTTAATGCGTTCATGTTGTACATGAAGGAGATGAGGGCGAAGGTGGTGGCCGAGTGCACACTCAAGGAAAGTGCAGCCATTAACCAGATCCTTGGGCGCAGGGTAGGTGGACCGGACAGGGACAGGTGCCCTTTGCACCTTGCTCTGTAGAGCATTGCCCCCAACCCTGCCACCTTGAGTGTATGGCTTCCACTGGTCGAGACCACTGTGCTTTTGAACAGCATTTAGGATAGCCACATCCCTCATCTTCCTGCTGCAGACACAACCGAGGACAGAAGGGCATAGAGGACAGACATGTTTCCTCTGGGCACTATTGTTAGTGCCAGGACTAGCAAGCTGTTGGTATCTGCGCGTTCTGCCATGTCTGGATAGCCTTATGCCCCCATAGCATCTTGTCTCATTTATTTTCATGATGTAGTTTGTGATTTTCTGCATGTCTTTCTCTCTCTGTCCCATGTGCTCTGCAGTGGCATGCCCTGTCCAGGGAAGAGCAAGCCAAGTACTACGAGCTGGCCCGGAAGGAACGACAGCTTCACATGCAGCTGTATCCTGGCTGGTCTGCACGGGATAACTATGTATGTGGACCGCTTCCTAGAGAATTCAGCCTTTGTGGCTATGTTGTGTGTCTGCCCGGACCCAGAGGATAGGTTATTGCCTACTTGAACCAGGCCTCCAGACCATTCATTCTGTCTACTTGTGGGACCTGTCCCTGACCCCTAACCAAGGAGCTTGGCTTTCAGAGTGACTCTGTTACGTTAGCAGATGGTCATTCCTCCGGAAGCAGGGAGGAAGCTGGCATCCATGTTCCCACACGGGATTCTGGAGACTGATTTGGGCGGCGGGGGTCTGTGCTTCTTTGCCTACCTCTTAGAAAAAGTGGAGCTCCAAAACACATCCAAAAGGACTTGCATTCAGATTAAGCCCTGCCGTGAGTGTGTAGCTTTATAGAAACCAGGCTAGATGGAGGGGTGGGGCATATTGAACTCCTCACAGGCCTTCCAGCAGGGCCTATAACCTCAGGGAGGAAAACCAGGCCAGGCTGTCACAGGAGCTGGAAGCCTGTTTCATCCCGAGAAAGGCATGATGGGAATATTCCTGAAAGTAGCCAGTAGACATCATATTTTGGTAGGGAAGATGAAATGACTTTGGGTTCCACAGAGGTAGAGAAGGGTGTGTGTCACATGACTCATCTGTCACATGATATGTGTGCTTCTGGGCTCTGTTGGCAAATCAAGATTTCTTGATTTTCTCTCTCGGCTTCTTAAACATCATTTTAATAGGATTGTTGTTTTTGCTACTTGCATTGATGGCCCACAACAAATTCACTGTTCTGGAACCCTCTATCACCCACTTCTCGCCATCAGTTCTGGTCCTGTATTTTACCCAGCAGCTCTGAGTTCTGGGCTTCCTCCCTCTCTGGGCGGGTGGAATGTCTCTTGCTTTGTCTCTTCACTGCATCATATTTTCTCTCATGAAATGTCTCCTCCACCCACTCTGATGTCAAAATCAAACCTGCCTTGCTGACATCACAGGCTCCCTTTCTTCTTCCCTCTTGGGAAGGTCACGGAGGCAGGAGAGTGCCTGATGGTGCCATTGGGAAGATGGACTCCATTCCATTGGTATCCTCTTTGGAAGTGCTAGCTCTTTAAATTTCCTTCTCTCTTTTTCCTCTTACCTACAAGGCTGGAGCTGGCTCACCTGGGCTTCCCAGCAGTACCCCTACCCAAGACCCTTCAGGCCTCCCTGCCCTAGACAGCACTTCCGGTCTTGAGAGAGCAGCCCTTATCCCCAGCAGATAAGCCTCATGAGCTCTTAGCTGTGTGAGACCTTTCCGCTTGTCTTTGTGTGTGCTGCTAAGACACCTTTCTTCTGGGGCTGAAAGGAAGAGACAGGGAGCTGAACCCTCCCACAGACTATCTTGTGTACCCAAGCCAATCCCAGGTGACCCTTCAGCAGCAGGCACCCTCCTGTACATATTCAACCATATCACCTCAGGACAGCTGTCCCCCTGACTTCTAGGAGCTCACAGAGTTCAACTCTAATCCAACCCTGACTCCTTACACATCCAATCCTGGAGTCACCAAAAGAGAAGGCATCCCAGAGCAGGATTCAGCTTCTCTATAGCTACCATATCCCAAGGCATCCTAGGCATCTGTGCCTTCATAGGACCTTCACATAAAAACTGCCCAGTGCGGACTATGTGCCGTTTACATGAGGGGCAGGGTAGACGATGCCTCCTGGGGTTGCACAGTCAGACTTGGTGACAGCGTCAGAAGCAGTCTGTGTTGGGCTTGCAGGGAGTCATCCTGTGATGTGCTTTCTAGATTTTTCAGAGGTCCACACGCCACTGGTGCTGACTTCCAGTCTGCATTGGAAGGTGGCTCGGACAATAGGGAGCTGTGAGGGGAGTGGGCTTAGAGGTGGGTTGGATGTAGGGCTGCAGGAACTTGCAGGTTCCTGTTTGAACATCTCATGACACACGTGTGGGAACGCGTGCTCGCTCCTTCCTTCCAGGCTCCCGGGAACACATTTGGGGTCAGGGAACTCATACCTGAAGCTCTTTGGAGTTTGATGGCGATGGGAACTTGCTAGCATTCCTTTTTAACCACCTTGACGATGGAGGTTCTGCAGATAGCTGTGGCTACTGTGAAGTCAAACAGGTTCTCCTGGGGAGATGTGTTTTGAACCAGCCTCTCTTGCCTTTCCAGCCAAGTGGGGCTTAGAGCCTTTATGTCACTCACTACCTTAGGGAAGTGTGTTGGAGCGAAACCCCACCTGGCTGCTCAGACTTGGCCTGTTCTTTAGGACCCAAGAGAAGCTAGCTGGGAACTATAGTAGCAGCTAGCTAGCCAGGCGTCACCACAGAGCATTCCTTCCTTCCTATATTAAAGGTTGTGTATGTCTACTTGATTTCTTTCTCTTGCTCTCATTTCTTATGCTTTTTCTTTTTCTGTTACCTTTAAAGAGGAAGTGGTCCCCCTTATAGCTCGTGTCTTCTTCCATGAAAACACCATCCCTGTCCACTAGAAGCCAGCACTTTGCTCAGTCATAGACATGACCTGCATCCCAAGTGTCAATACACAGCAGAGGATTCTGTAGGGGACCATGAAATGGCCCTGGAGTGTATGGAGGGCGAAGAGGGGAGATACAGGCGCCCTCAGGCTAGACCATGTTTCTTCTGGCTCCTCTTGCCCACTCTGAGAGAGGCACATGGCATGCTTCCATTGTTTTTCCTTTGTGTACCAAGAAACATAGAAGGATCTGTTGTATAGCTGCATGGAGAGCCATAGCACATGGCCCCAGTGACCCAGACCTCATACTCCTGGAGGATAGAGCAGCTCTCTCTGAAATAGTTGGACTCATCCAAGCCTGACACAACCTTGGGGTTGCTACACATCATCCCTGTCCTTTTCTTTTTGGTATCGATGTCACTGTCCCATGAAAACCTTGAAGCGAAGGTGGCGACATTTACATATTCTGAAGCACACAGATTTGTAGGACCACAGCTGCCTCACACGGGCCAGAGAGCCTCCCTACAGCCCTGCAGGGGGACAGGTGCCCCAGAGCCTTGCTCGCTCACTTGATAGGGCCAGGCTGGCAGTGGCAGTGACTTAAGGAAGTCTCTGCACCCTTGAGATGTCAGAAGGGCTTCTATCAAGGGTCACAGACAGGACTCGGTAGAAGGCTCGGCCCATGGCTGAGGGCAGTGCTTTGAGACCATTGGGTCTGCACTTTAGCTCCACCTCATCTTAGCTGTGCCAACTCAAGAACACTGCCTTGCCTCTCTGTGCCTGCTTCCTTGTTTGTGATGAGTGATGCGGATGCACATGTGCCCTGTAGAGTTGTTGCCAGTTGGGTCACGGCTGGCTCCTCAAGTGTACTTGACAAACACTGGCCGTCGTGTTAGGAGTGGCTGCTATAATGAAGAGCTAACCTTACGACAGTCCATAATTTTAATACTTGTTAGGAGCCAGCCACTCTAACAGCATGATCATACGCGTTATATAGATGCCATGGTTTGCCACAGTTTGTCTTAGAATTTTTCAGCTTCATGGTGGCGTGGAGGCACACCATATAACCGTCCTACTCTCCACATTTAAGAAAGTGTGCCGCCAGTGGCACAAGCCGTTCAACACTTTTTGATAAGGCAGGCTTCATGGTAGATGACTTTGCCCACCTGTAGGCTGCTGCCCTGTGCGTGTTTGAAGTGGGCTGGGCTACGCTGTGATGTCCTGAGAGCTGGGCATACATATGCATTTGTGAATTACGACCTCTGTGACCTCTGTGATGTGTTTGTTGGAGTGCAATCAGAGGACTACCTGTATCTAACATTAGAGAACGGGACACCGCTGCCCCTCGCCTATGCGCGTCTGCCCTGTGTGTTTGAAAGAAGCCCGGGTAACACCTCGTTCTCCCTGAACCTTCACTCCTGCTCCTTTCCGTCTTGTAAGAGGAAGGATCGTACTGCATTTCTGAAAGAAACCACTACCACAGAAAAACTAGAGTCATTTCTCTCTCAACTCAGGACAGGGAGGGAGGAACACGTTGGCTTTCGTGGGGAGAGACGGTGGGGCAGGTAGGGCCGCTGTGAACCGCTGGAGACTTCCAGGTTTCTCTGTGCCCCTTGGAAGTGTGCTCATCCCGCTTCCCACCATACTCTGCATCCCTCCCTGAGTCTTCCTTGCCTCTTTCTCTTCCCCTTTATGGAGTCAGATGCCCTGGGTTAGGTTGAAGATGGCTGAACCTACTGGCCTCCCCTTTTCTCCAAGAAATGTACGTCCCTCCAGCTAGGCAGAGTTCAAGGGTTAGATTCATGGGTGGCAGACTGCATAGACGTGGGAGAGAGGTGGAGATAGCAAGCTGGTCCCTCCTGGTTCTCCTGCCATGTGAGTCCAGACATCTCCCTGCTTGTCCATTTCTTGACCTAATTTCCTGCATTTCATCTCTTCATCCAGGGGAAGAAGAAGAAGAGGAAACGGGACAAGCAGCCGGGTGAGACCAATGGTGAGTGACAGTATTCAGGGCGATGGAAGGAATGCTAGTTGGAGGGCCACTCTTACGTCAGGCTTCCATCTGGGGGAGGCAGGAGAAATCCAAGGCCAGGACGTTGTGGGAAACCTATCTTAGGGAGCCTTTTTTGTTTATGCGTTTTAATTAATTGCTTCATGACTGCCCTTTTAAAGCTAGTAACATCCATTGTTGCATGAAAAGCCCGTTGTAATTCTGGCGGAATGTGTTTTTAAATGACTGCCAAGCCTGTAACTAGAGAGCCAGTGGTCGGCATGCCTCTGCCGGGCTTTGGACAGCCTGCTTATGTATGTGTCTGAGAAGGGATGAGGAGGGGCCTAGGGGACCAGGAGGAGCGTGTGTGAGTGCTGGGATAACTGGCTGTTCCTGAATGTTCCAATGCATGCCTTTACAGTGGTAAATTGCACCCATTTTAAATTAAGGAGGTTTGTCATTCAGTAGAAGAAACTAGAAATACTGCATAGGCAATCAAGGTCCCTTGAGAAGGCCAGGCTTTTACAGACAAACAAAAATTTTGAAGACTTTGTGTAATTTGTTCTTTTTTTTCAGAACACAGCGAATGTTTCCTAAATCCTTGCCTTTCACTTCCTCCGATCACAGGTGCTAATGTCCTTTTGAGTCATTAAAATAGTTGATAAACTGTTTTTTCATTTTTCTTGCCATTTATAGTTTTATTAACATTAAACACGTATGAGATTTGAACATCCTTTAAAACGATCATCTACACGGTTTCATTATGTTTCAGTAGATTTTTTTTTCCAGTTGCTTTGGTTGGTTTTATTTATTTTTTATTTTAACTTCTGTCTCATTTATTTATTGTTCCCATAACAGTTGTCTAAGCAGCGACGACAGTGGTTTAGAGCTGAACTAACTGTGCAAATTGAATATGCAGTATTTCTTTAAAAGAGACTGGTAAAGAAAAAAAAAATGGAAAAAAATTCAGTAATAAACCTCCTTAATCTAATGGCTTTTCCGTTGCCCACTAAGTCTCCTCACGCCCGCATGCAATCGCAGTATGATTATTTTTTCCCTTTGCTTTCTGTTTATTTATTTTTCGTTTGTTTGTTTGTTTGTTTGTTCTTCCTTTTGCCTTTTATCATTTGCAAATCTGCTAGCTGTTTACTGACTCTGCCTGCTCCCATGCCCGCTAGGAGCTTCTAACACTTCTTAACAGCTCATCCTATGGCCTGTTTACCCTGTCTTCCCTCTTAATATTAATGAAAATAGATTTTAAAAAAAGACAAACTTCCCAAAAGCTGCAATATCCCAATACCCACAACCTTTTTCTTTCTTTATTCCTTTCTGTTTCGTTTTCATTTTGTTCTGTGTTTATTTGTAGCTTTTTTTGTTGTTTCTTTTCAAAACTGTGGTACTCAGAAGAAAAAAGCATGTGATGAACTTAACTCCTTCCCTCGCTTTATTTTCTTCTTTGAGAAAAAGAAAATTGAGAATTAAAAAAAAAAAAACAGAAGTAAACAAAAAGAGGAAAAAAATAATCGAAAGAGCACGTTCTTGCCAATGGGCCGTCCTGTGGGCGGCTAGAACTGGATCTGACCGTCCTTGATAAGGGATACTGCAGCTTTATTTGCAACAGCTAATTTTACAAGTTGAATAAGTGTGATTTTTACCTTTTTTTTTAATAATTAAAGTTTAAAAAAAGAAAGAAAGAAAAATCAATATTTTGCTATTAGTAACCCGGTCTTTGATTTATTCCCTTTTTTTATTTTTATTTTTTTCTTGTTTGTATCTCTCTCCCCCCTCCCTCCCTTCTCTCTCTCTCTCTCTCTCTCTCTCTCTCTCTCTCTCTCTCTCTCTCTCTCCCTCTCCCTCCCTCTCCCTCTCTCCCTCTCTCCCTCTCCCTGCCTCCCACGTCCCCCTCCTCTGCTCGCTCCTTTCTTGAACTCATTCAGACCTGAGCGCTCCTAAGAAATGCCGAGCGCGCTTTGGCCTTGATCAACAGAATAACTGGTGCGGCCCCTGCAGGTGTGTATAGTCTCCCAGATTCGCTGTGCTGGTTTGCAGCTTTCTCCTTTCTCCCCCCCTCTGGCCTGTTGCTTTGTAGCTTTGTGTGTGGATCATAGGAAATACCAGGGAGTGGGGACACTGCCAGTGTGTGGGCTCCACGAGGGATGTGCTTGTCTGCCAGCTGCTGCTAGCCAGAATGCCACTGTAAAACAGTGTGTGTGCCTCCTCAGGGCCGAGACTCAGGCTCCGGCGTGCCCTCTACCAGGGAATGTTGCCTGCCAACCCCCTTCCTTGTGACTGCCCAGGATGTGCTCATCCTGGCCTAGGTAGAAGCCAATGACATCACCTTCTCCCCTCCTCTTCTCTTTCTCTCTCTCTTTTTATTTATTTTCCATTGTTTTTGTTTTGTTTTTTTGTTTTGTTTCTGGTTGTTGTTTTCCTTTGTGTGTGTGTGTGTAGTGTGTGTGTGTTTATTGTTTTATTTGATTTATTTTTTGGTTTGGCTCATAGAAGCCCCTTCCTTTCAAACCCTTGATGAGGGACGATTGTCGAGTAGAGCCCAGATGATGCAGAGAACAAGTAGTGGAGATCTCACATCCGACTGAGCACGACCCACCATTGTGTTGTATTTTTTTTGTGTTTACCTTATGCTAACAGATGCAAATACTCCAAAGAAGTGTCGGGCACTGTTCGGGCTTGACCGACAGACTTTATGGTGCAAACCCTGCAGGTACATGACCATTCCGAGGCCTTGGGAACAATCAAAGCCTTCTGTCCTTCCGCTACTTAGTGGGTCGATTTATTTTGCCCTCATTCGCATCTACTTTCCCAACATCAATAACTAATAAACTCTCATTCTTCAGATTTTCCTTGCTAATTTCATACCGTTTCCTTTCCCCTCTTTCCTCCCTGTTCTTGTGAAGAACACGTCCCTGGTGGCAAGGGCTGACAGCCATGACCTTAACACACGGAGGCAGGCACTGAGGCTCCGGCTTTGAGAGCCAGCGTCCTGGAACTGGCCAGCCTAGTGAATGACGCAGAGAGCCACCGCGTCATCTCCCGGGCCTGAAAGAGTCAGAACTTACATTGGCAGTGGTCGCGTTCCGTGCACTTTGTTAAAGGTGTCTATGGAAGCTCACTGGGGCAGGCTTCTTAAAAAAAAAATCCTTTTTTTCTCTCTCTCTCCCCCCACCTCCCCTTGTTGTTTTATGTTTAAAACACTTATCTGTGTGGAGGAGCTCGTTAGCTGACATTGTTTTACAGTGCTGAAAAAGAGGCGTGGCATTGAATGGCGTGCACCAGCTAACAGCCTGTGGGCAGCGAGGGCTGCAGCGGGTACTGCAGCATTGCCTGCCTGCAGAGCAAACAGTCCACTGTGACTATATGCAGGCGTAGCGTGGGTCCCCGTATGGGTCAGATCAGTACAGGAGTGCAAATTGCGCCCCATGATCTGCCTGCGGTTTTCCCAACTCAGGGTGCTGGCAGAGAAGGTGTAGGTACTTTCTTCTTGGTGGAGGGATACGCTCTAGTACCCATCTCCTTTCCTTTCCTTTTAACGACCACCTTTGGTTAAATTTGTTGTTTCTTTGTTCTGATACAAGCAGTCTTTGAATTTGGAATATTATGATGGTAGGTATCTCAACACCCCAAACACACATCCCTGTTTGTAGTGCCTCCCGCGTCACGTGTCCCTCTTCTCCATCCCCTTGCCGTGCTCCGTGTCTAGACGTTAGATCAGATGTTCATCCCATCACATGCATGCCCACGAGTCTGCTGTGTCTCCTTCTCTGGTGCCAGTATGAGAGATTGCTGACCACACAAGACCCCAGGGAGTGAGGGCCAGGGAATCATCGCTGATGGAAAGCTACACAGATGGCCCTGTGCCCCGGAGGAGGGGAACTGGGCCTTAGACAGACAGCCAGCAGCAGAGCAACTTCCTGTGAGCGGACAGCATTCAGAGATGACAGATCTTGCAGAGCATCTCCAGGGACTTCATGAGAGAGCTGTAGAAGGATGTTAGGTGTTAAATCAGGGTGAGCCAGGGAGGTCAGGGACCTGCTTACCCTCTGTAGGTAAGAAGTTGGTTAACGCTTTACGAATGCCCAGGGTAAGACCATAGAACACCCTGCCATAGCAAGTCACAATAGACACTGTTGCCTGTGGTCCACAGTGAGGCTGGTACCAGTAATGGCCTCATAATTTTATTCCTGAATGTTTATTTATGAACTGTTGCTTTTGGTATCAGATCAGTTGCTGCAAATTTAGTCTTGGCTTCTTTGGAAGCTGGTCCTGACATTAACAAGGATAGACCATCCTCAAATATAACCCATCTTTGCTTAAATCCATGGTGGGTTATCTTCCTCCATCAGAAATTTCTTGATGCTTTTCCCACCACCACCAACAACAATAACAATTTTTTAATTGGGTTTTTATTTTGTTTTGCCAGATTAAAACCTTTGTGGCCTCTTTGTCCTTCAGCAGCTTGGTTCTCTAAAACACACATTGAGGGCTGACTGCCCATAATGCAGCATTTCTTTTGTCAAAGAGGCTGAAACGTCCCTGGACAGAGGGCATGAAGTCCAGCGGGCCCCTGACACTACCCAGCCTTCTTTCTGGCCTCAGCCCCTAGGAAGTTCTAGCTGCCATTTTTTCTTCGGTTTGGACATTTTGGGTTTGTTTGTTTGTTTGTTTTTTTTCTTTTTGTGCTATCTTTTAGCAAGTTTATTCCTGCTGCTGGTTTGAGGAGGCCCTTCCAAAATAGTATCAGGAAACATCCTTAGAATTGTATCCAGGAGAAGCTACACATGGCTGCTACTTATGAGACACCTCTAAAAGGGGGCAGGCCACAGTGTGGAGCTTGGACAAGGAGTTGCCCATTCCCCTTCTGTAATGAATTATTGCACCAGGTAGGGACACTGGAGGGTATCTCGAGCATGCAGGGAAGCATGCTGGGCAGATGCACACCACGCAGGCATGGCGGAGGGCGGCGGCCAGTAATTGACAACCCAGACGCTGCATCCACATGGAGAGTTTATTGTAACAGAGAGGTGAAGAGAAAGAGAGGGAGACAGAGAGAAAGAGAGAGAGAGGTTGAGGGTGCACACTTCCTGGGAGGAAAAGCAGAAGAGAGAGAGGCAGGGGAGGAGCTTTTCCTTAGAATGAGGCTTTTACATCAGGATGCAGGGCGGCGCCAAGGGGTGGGACTTCAAGGGGCGGATCAGAATGTTAACACCTTCCCCAGCTCTTTACACATTGCCATAATCACACTGAGGTAGATGCTAAAATCAATAGAACATTGAGAAAACAAACAAAGAAATCAACACACACACACACAGAAAAGTGCTTGTGAATGGAGGCAGTTTTTGACCCATCCTGACGTGTGTACTCCAGCTCCCTTTGGCTCAGCCAGCCCTACTGGGGGAACATCACTCCACCACCATGGTCTCCCTGTCCTGTGTCCAAATGCTCCCCACACAGCATTTCCGCATGGCCTGGAGAGGAGAGTGGGAGGGGTGAGGCGAGCCTTAGCAGTGCTCCTAGCCAGTCAGGACTCGGTTCTGATTTATTTGGCGTTTAAGGACATCCTGACCAGACTGTTTTGAGCCCACCAAGTTGCTTCCTGTCTTCTTGCCCCGCCCTAACAGAGCCTGGAATGCTGCTACCTGCTTCCCTCTGGCTGTCCCGCCCTCCCTCCCCCCCCCCCCCTTCTCCCTCTGTTTTGCTTACTCCCTCCCCATCTCACCTTCTCTTCTTCTTCCTGTTTTCAAAATGCATGGAGATCCTAGTTTGTGAGCATGCTTTGATCTGCAGGCTAAGGTGGTTTAAAACGGAGAGGGTAAACTGTTGGTTTCATCCCCGGGATGGGAGCAGAACCCAGTCTGTGCCAGTCTGTCCAGGGAGAGAAAGGAAGCCTGCTAGACAGGCTAAGAGGGGACCATCCTTGCTCCCCTAGAGTTCCTTCTGGCCTAGACAGGCCCAGCCCTGAGGCCACTTACCCCAAAACTCAGCCTCTGGGAGGCAGGGAGGACTGAGCATGCCCTCTTCTGCCCTTTTCTCCTTTCCTCCCCTCCTCCCACTCTCCAGAGTCCGTGCCGCGAGCCCCATGCTCTGGGCCTAGACCAGAAGAACTGATACTGAGTACAGCCCCATCCTTTCAAATGCCAGAGACACTGTCCCACGGGGGTTGCCGTCAGATAGGCAGTGTCTTGGAGGTTCTTCCGTGACCTGTTGCTGGCCCGTGCTCACACACTTGGTTTTGGATGGCGCAGTACCCACCCACCATGGTTCTGATACTGTATTGAAGTCTTTGGATGAGCACATTCCCAAGTCTGAATTGTTTTTACAGCATTAGTGGGTTGATCCCCGGGATCACTTTTCCTACTAAGTAGGTTCCATCAGCCAGCGATTAATGGTGGGCAAGGCTTTGAAGTCACTTGCCTGATTTCTTGAGTTGGTTTTTCCCACCTTATTCTTTGATAAGTCAGAAAGGCTCTGAAATTCTCATTCCTCCTTCCTACACAAATGAGTTGTGGAGAGGGGAGACTATGGTGCTGGTGTAGGGCAGATTTAGTCTTTCTGGTTCAGACCCTGATCCCAAGGTCCCTCCTGCCCCTTCTTCCTGTCACTTCTCTGTGACTGGCTTGTGCTATGCTCTCGACTTCCTGAGCTCAGCCTATGACAGGGGCAGGGCACCCCCATGTGCCATTCTCACTCCGGACAACCTTCTCACTAGGAGGTGGGGAAGCCCCAAATCTTTAAGGGGAAAAAACAAAACCAAAAATATTTAAAAAACAAAACAAAACAAAACAACTTTGAATCTTAATTTTATCCACAACCTGCAGGCCATGTCAACCAGTTATTCTCGTACTTTTGAATCATTTTCTGTTTTTCTTATTCTCCCCTCTCCCCTGCCTTTGTTTACCCTCTTCTACCTGTTTTTTGGTGGCTCTTCTTTCTTTTTCTTTCTTTTTTTCTTTTTGGTTGGTTTTGTTTTTTCAGTTTGGTTTGGTTTGGTTTGGTTTTCCCCCATTCCCCTCCCCTCTCACCTGATTCTGACCTCTCGATTTGGTGTGGTTCGTAACAGACAAGCCCCAAAGCTCTCTGGGAACCGCTGCCTCAAGGTGGTGGTGTGTTAAAACCTTTAAGCCCCTGCTAACGCTGCCTTCAGCTATGTGGGCTCAACAGTCAGCATTCTGAGAGTTTCATATTGATAAGAGGCCACTGGGGAAGGAGCTTTCTTTCTCTTTTAAATACACTCAGACATCATTGGAGACTGGGGGTGGGGAGGGTGGGAAAAATCGGGAGGGCAGGCAAGAAGATGTGGTGGGAAAGGAAGGTCATTTTAAGCCCAAAGAAAAACAAATTATGTTAGTTTTCACGGAGATACAACCACTTCCCGGTGAATCTGTGCCACCCTCTGCAGGTGACTTCCATTAGTCTGTTCATGTATATTCTGGAAGGAGTGGGACCCTTGGGTGTCCAGGGAGGGCAGGACGTGGGCAGGGCACCTTCATTGCCAGAGCAGACGTAGACATGGGAGCCACACAGCCCCCTGAAGTCACTGCTTTAATTGCTCTGTGCCTGCCTGGCAGGACTTGCAGGGGGACACCCCTTAGGTGACATCGTCTTTTCGTGAGCATTAGATAACTCTCTACCTTGGCGTCTTTGCCCTTTATTCACAGATAACTCTCTCCCTGTTTCTAGGAGAAAAAAAAAGTGCGTTCGCTACATACAAGGTGAAGGCAGCTGCCTCAGCCCACCCTCTTCAGATGGAAGCTTACTAGACTCTCCTCCCCCGTCCCCGCATCTGCTAGGCTCCCCTCCCCAAGACGCCAAGTCACAGACTGAGCAGACACAGCCACTCTCACTGTCCCTGAAGCCCGACCCTCTGGCCCACCTGTCCATGATGCCACCGCCACCTGCGCTCCTGCTGGCTGAAGCTGCCCACGGCAAGGCCTCCGCCCTCTGTCCCAACGGGGCCCTGGACCTGCCACCTGCTGCCCTGCAGCCACCCATGGTCCCCTCCTCATCGCTCGCACAGCCGTCAACATCTTCCTTACATTCCCACAACTCTCTGGCTGGGACCCAGCCCCAGCCTCTGTCTCTGGTGACCAAGTCTTTAGAATAGCTACACCTCGTCCACCGTCCCCTGCTTGATTGAAGTGTTTCCTTCCGGTTCTTGGTTTGCCCCCCGCCCCCCCCCGCTTGGAAAGCTTTTGTTTTGTACTCTTCATTTTGTGCCACCGTGGCTACATGAGTTGATGTTTATCGAGTTCATTGGTCAATATTTGACCCGTTCTTACTTCACTTTCTCCTTTTAAATATGTAGATGAGAGAAACCTCATGATTCTACCAAAATTTTTATCAACAGCTGTTTAAAGTCTTTGTAGCGTTTAAAAAATATATATATATACATAACTGTTATGTAGTTTGGATAGCTTAGTTTTAAAAGACTGATTAAAAAGTGAAAAGAAAAAAAAAGAGAGAAGCAGTTTGGAAGCACCCTCCAGAAGGAGTTGGTTCTGTATTATTTGTATTAAATACGAGCTTGCGAGCCAATCACTTTACATCTCGGTTTTTAAACCACGAGGGCACGATGGATGCAGTGCCATTTCTTTCTTTTTCTTCCTTTTTTTTTTCCCTCTGTGTGAAACGACTTTTATTGTGATGTTACTTGTTATTGTTTAAATGTACAGAAACAAAGGGTTAAAATGTGTTAATATACCTTGTTCCATGGTGTTGTTCTTTTGGGGGGAGGGGGACGCTACTCACCATGAACGGAATCCACGCTGTTGGACCAGTAGTATTTATTGCTTTAGAGGTTGCTTGCACCTGTGCGTCCGTCCCTTTTTAAGTATGTTTTTTTTCTTGAAACTGTATAAAGTCCCTCCCCCTTAGCATAAGCATCTTATATATAACAACTCATTTGTACAAGGTTTTTAAGTTTATATATAAAATGTGTATATATTTTTTTGTTTCCTTTTTTTGGCTTTTGTTTGTTTGTTTATTTCTGTGTAAAACCCAGATGCCACCAAATGGACAATAATAGTTGCATTAAGGATCGGTAGCATTAACAAAAGTTGCTTTAAAAGCCATTTTGTAAAACAAGACTTGAACATTAGTGAGAGAATCTTAGCAGCTGTCTGAGCAGCCGTGGGAACCGCCCTGTTTCCCCCCGACCTCCTAGTCAATTGCCCTGTGCTCTTAGAACATGGACTGACCGTGTGCAAAACTTTTATGTGCCAAAATTCTCAGTGACTTTAGCTTTCTCCCTCTTTTTTGATGCTGTACTTTCTGTTCGCCATGTTTTGCTGTGACGTTACATAGATAGATTTGTATGTAGTTTTAATGTCACCTATAACAAAATGTGTTTGGTAGCAGACTGTCCAGAAAGCATTTTAAATGAAGAGGTCTAAACCCTTAAGGGCCCAAAATTCTGTATATTAGATTACTCTTAAATGAAAAAAAAAAAAAAGAAAAAAAAAACCAGCTGCCGCTTTTATGTACACATATTACATACAAGTAGGTGGTGAACTTTAAAAACAAGAAAACCTAGGCATGCTGATGTTGTAAAATGCTGTACAAAGCTGGGACCTGTTCCTTCAGTGCCATCGTAGTTGACATGAAGCGATTGTAAAACTGTCTCCGGTTTTCTCTGGTTTATTAAAATGCTAACTATAACATTTTTTTGTGAATACTTTGAATGTTCCCTAACAGTTGTGATGTTACTGTTCTGTTTGATGCTTATTCCAAGTTCCTTTTGAATGGTTTGGAAGCCATTTTTGTAATGAATAAATGTCCATGCTGTATAGTATCCGTAGCATGCCATTCTGGATTAATAAAAGCAACTTAGTATGTGCAGAGAAAGGCTGGTCACTTGCTTCTGTGATTTGGGGTGGTGGTATCTCTTTTGGACACTGGACTTCCTCTGGAGGGAGATGGTGTAGGTAGTATGTGGTGGTGTGTGGTGTGTGGTCTTAGAGCTTCTTGACTCCCTCTCCCCACCCTTGGTGAATGTTTGGTGTGCCATGCACACCTGGTTTATGTATGTCTCATTTGCAGGGAAGACTCCTGTATGCGAAGGGACTTTGGGGTGTTTTCTTCTATATCCCACTGTGTCACAGTAAAGGAACAAATGATGCTACTTTGACCATCACTTACTCATACCCTGTTCATTGCACAGTGTGAAACAATTTGACTCTAGAAAGTGTGATTTAGTTCACCCAGAGTGGACTTAAGGAACAGTGGGTACCACCTGAGGATGGTGAATGTGAGCGTGTCTTGACTAGTCACTACCTGAGGGAGGAAGGCAAGGATGCAGGGTTCTGGTTTATCTAGCAATCATTGAGCAAGCATCTTTTTAGAAAATTGGCATCCCATTCACATAGCTGTGCATGTGATTTACAATTGTGCATGGAAGAAAGTGATTTGCACAACTGTGCATGTAAGGGGGCTTGTTCTTCAGGGGACCCATGTTCTGCGTTATCTCCTGGAATGACTTCAAGTTGGTCACCATCACTGAGGAGGGAAGATCTTTGCAGTGAAGATCTTTCTGTGGTCACTGGCTATCTCTTCTCATTGTTGGGTGGATGGAATATTTATTGTCCATGTGTCTAGGATCTCTGTGCCTTCTGAGGGTGGCAATTTCAGCCATCCCAGAAGCTCTTCATGTGGCTGCTACTTAAGATCAACCATGATATTGGGTCAAGAACTTTCAGGACCTCTGCCTTGCCTGAGCTAGCTGTGGGTCTGTGAATTTTCTGTATTTTGTTTTTGTCCGGCTTTGTACTCTGGTAAGGGAATGTCTGATTACCCTTCCCTACTGTATTCTGTATCCAGGGACCAGATTGACCTTTGAGAACAGAAATAAGAACATTGTGTGCTATTGGTGGCAACGTGCCAACTTGTCCCTGTGCTTTTTCTCATTAATCCTACCACCGCTGGCGGAAGACGCCCCTGCTGGCCTCTGCCTTATTTCTAACAATGGATTGAGAAATACAATATATCTTGTCCAAGGCCACAGTTGGTAGAGGGGGGAATTGGAGGGACTTCAGTGGAGACCTGGCTTCAAGCCATGTTCTCAACACCAAGTTAAACCTTCACATGCTCGAGATGTCCCTTCTCCCTGCTCGATATAATAGGACAAGCCTTCCTTGCTTCGCCTGAGCCTACCTCTGCCTCACCCTCCTGTTCACTCTCAGGAAATCCAGCTCACAAGAGAGCGAGGCTCCCATGAAGCATTGCCGTTCTTGCTGGGGGCTCCTCCTCAAGCCTCCGACCCCTCTGTAGACAGCACTTTCTCGTGGCCCCATCCTGTGATGATAGGCCTTTTTTCTGTGCTCTTGAAGCCCCCCAGTCCCCTCACTTTAGCTCACTAGCTGCCACCACCCAGTGTATTACCTCCTCTGGAGGCTCTAGGGCACACCATTCCCCATGTGACATTTTGGAGTGGTGCATTCATACTTGCAAGGACTTGTCTTGTGCAAAAGCAGTTTATCATCCTTCCTGGCTTCTACCCCATAGATGGAAGCAGCACCCACCCTGTCCCAATCCCTCTGCCCCCTGACAATCAAGACAACCAAAACTATCTCTAGACATTCCTAAATATCCTCTTGGGGGCCAGAGTCACTCCACCTGAAATTCTTTTTTTTAGAGAGCCCTCCAAACAGACAGAAGCATGGCTTTCATGTTCAATGTTGTGTGCAAAGGTCCTGGGCACCTGATAGGTGCCCCATATGTCTTTGATAAAGGAAAGAAGGAAGGCTATTGTCCTTGGTGTTCATGTGGGAAACAGGATGGAGACTGATTAATACTTCTGTTGTGTACTCCCACAATGCCAAGGGTATTGGTGATGACCTCAGCCCCTTAGCATGCTGGACTGTGAAGAAGTAGTGTGCCCCTTACAGATGTCAGGAGGAAGGGCAGTCCCTTTGTTTTTAGCCACCCCAAGGCATATCCCTCATTAAATTCAGAGTGGGGGTCACTTTGCTCCTTGCTTGTGTGCACTGCAGTGTTTGAACTGTATTAAGAGCTCTCCCCAGGTGTCTCTTCTTCTGGGCCATCAGGAATCTAGTCTCCCAAGTTCAGGACCCAGTCCTGGCCTTCGATCGTTCCTACTGCAGCAACTTGAAGCCTGCCTCCCTCAAGTTTATTTCCATGACTTGCTTGCCGTGTCATGTCACCTTCCATTGTGTCTCTGTCCCCAGAGTCACTTCTCATCTCTTGTAAGGATACATGTGATTTTACTCCAGGCCCAGTTGGATAATTCTTGATATGCTATCTTTAGATGCTTAACTGTATCATGTGCTGTATATATTTGTGTGTGCATTTGTGCATGTATGTGTGCATGTATGTGTGTGTTCCTGTGTGTATGTGTGCATGTATGTGTGTGTTCCTCTGTGTGTGTGTGCATGTGGAGAGGTGTTGGTGGTGGTGTTTGCATCGATTGATACAAGGCCTTGGCTGTGTACCTGCACCTGTTCCAGGATGCCCCATGCACCATGCTCCACTTCACTCCTTCCTCAGCCTCCTCAGTACCAGGATTGTAACTGTGCAGCACAATGCCTGGCCACGTGGGTGTGGACTGGGAGAGGCCAGCACTCGGCCCACTTTGCTGACCCGAGGCTGACTGCTGGTTCTGGATGCACTTCCTCTGTTAGTGTGGTCTGGGATTACTGTAGCAGGTGCCTTCCTATGGCAGATACTAGAAGGTTCACTTCTGAGTCCAATGACTCACGTATGCAGTTAGAGGGCCTTTCTTCCAGATTTGGGACTTCAAGAGAAGCAGCAGCTTGAGGCAGGGGAGTGACTCTGAACTTAGAGCACCCTGCATCTCACTTTATGTATTCCCTCATCCTTCTTCGTCCATGTTTCTCCAGCCCAGTGGTGACAGTCATGTTCATTTCCATAGTCTTACTTGGAAGATAAGCCGCAGTGTATTAGGATCATGGAAGCCAAAAACCAGTCTTTCATCCGCCTTCTTTATCTCCTTAGGATTCTGTGAGTCCAACTCTTCACAGCCCAGTTAGAAAGCCTCAGAAATCTAGATACGTAGGGTTGCATGTGTATGACCCAGGGATACCAACCTCACTCATAGTGTTCATTAAACTTGGAGCTCGACGACCCTCTAAGAGTAACACCCCCTCTTTAGAAGGTCTCATCCCTGGCTGGTGTGCTTTTTGCAGTATAAATGAGTTTTCAGTTAAAGCCTTTTGGAAAGACTCTTGGGTATCTGAAGACTCTTGCAGGTGGCACCAGAGGTGAGAGCTGCAGACCAGAGCAGGGATCGCTGAGGAACTGGGTGAAGATTGGATTTTCTCAAGCATTTCCAGCTGAGGTTACCCTCTCCACCTCCCACCCAAGGGCTAGGTGAGCATCCCCAGGCCCAGAATAGAGGCTAGACCCGAGTTAGTATGTGTCTGGCAGGCAGCACTGGTAAGGTCCAGCTGGGGCTTTTTAGAGCTGACCTCTTGTGAGTACACTTTGCATGAGTTGTGAGTGAGCTCATCATTCATTCATTCATTCATTCATTCATTCATCCATGCCTCCAATGACTATTTCTTGGACACTAATCTGCACTATGGCTGGTTCTAGGCAACGGCACATGTATGAATTAAGCCAGCTTGCTCCTCTTTCTTCCTCTCTAGGTTTCCTCTTGTATCATCTTACAGTACATACTTCGGTATATAGGGTGACACAAGAGGACAGGCTAAGATCTGGACTCACATTTCTCATTTAATCTTCAACAACAGAGCAGGTGCCAGTGTGTTCATTTGATAAAGATAGAAAGTCAGGTTTAGACTTCCTCAGTTTCCCTGAAAGGACCTATGTGGAAACAGTAAGTCTGCAATTTGATCTGAGTCTAGGAGCTAAACACCACATGAGATCACCTGTGTTAGCAGCACAGACAGCTGAGTAACTAGGTAGAGACAGGTCGAAGGGCTGACTTGAGCCACACCCTGGAAAGAGGATTTTACTGAGCCCACCAGGGATGGGTCCTTTCCCAGTTGTGTTTACAAGAGCATACAGAAGTTACTTGTGTTTTCTCATCCTTGGTTTCTGAGTGAAGAAGAGGAAGGAAGAGGAGGAGGGAGGAAGACGATGATGATGACAGTTGACTGTCACATGGATTGAGCCATTTTTGGACTCAGCACTAGAAGTTAAAGAATCTTAGAAAGACTGGAAGAAAATGAAGTGTATGTTTTTCAGTATTGTCTATTCATATCATATAGTGTTTTTCACATTATGGGTTGTAAGCCATTGAAGGTCAGGAGATCAATGCAATGCATCAAGGTTAGAGTTTTTAAAAGCAACAGAGAATGAAATAGAAAATAGACTCTTTTGTCATATGTGTTTGCTGCATTATCTAAAGTCTTCCTTACTGTGCTGAGAGTAAAAAGTGCAAAAGCCAAGTCTGAACAATAGAAATAGCTGTAATACATTAAGAAAAAAATAATTTTAATATATAAAATGCAATATCCACATGTAGAAAATGTAATTAATAGAAGTTTTTTTGATGGACAGATTATTAACTTATACTAGTATTCTCTCAAATGGTTTGTTGGAGCTCTGGTCCTGTGGATTCTACTTGGTCAAACTGTTGGGACATTTCATACTATGTTTCCCCTTGTAGCTTCAAAGTGTTCGCTAATTAATTATCCCTGGGCTGGGGAGATGGCTTAGTGGGTAAGAACCTTGCTTTATATGCAGGAAGACCTGCCTTTGAACCCCAAGGACCCACATTAAGATCTAGGCAGCTGTCTGTAACCCCAGCACTAAGGAGTTCCATGACTCTTAGGAGCTTGATGGCCAGACACCCTAGCCCAGATAGTGAGTTTTAGGTTCAGTGGGAAATCCTTCTCAAGGGTCAGGGGAAGAGTTCTTTCAAAGAAAGATAGCTGAGGTCCTGCTCTAGCCTCTACATGGGTGGACATGGACCCACCTCTCTCTCTCTCTCTCTCTCTCTCTCTCTCTCTCTCTCTCTCTGCTTTAGACCCCTCTTTCACTTTACCTACATTTCCCAACTGTAACTGACCACAGAAGATTTTTGTAGAGTAAAATGCTTGTTAACTTCTTTATGAATTAATATTCCTTGAAATATGTCTTTGGATATATAACCTGTTGTGTGAATATCAGCTCTCTCACCTTCTAGCAGCTCTGTGTAAAGTAGTATGTAGCGTTTTCTGGTGAAGAAGCAGGCTTAAGTTAAATAGAGCCTATATTGTCGAGTGTATTTGTCAGTTAGTTCTGCAACAGCGCGGCATAACACACTATCTCCAAATCAGAGGTCGACGAGGACAAGCCTTTGTTTTTCTTGCTTTGGTCTGTGTGGGCTGCGGCTCTGATGGCTGAACTTGGCTCTAGGATGAGTTGGACCTGTTGTGTTCAATGCATCGCTTTATCTAAGGCTTTGGACATTCAACTCATTGCCCTAAAGTTATAGCAGAAATGACTGTCTTTAGACTCTGTTTGAAATCCTAACAGTCTTAATTCTGACCACATTCCTTTGTGAAAACTAAGGTTACTCACTCATCACCAGGGTGCAAAGTGTATCCTGCCCAGGAATTGAAGAACAAAAATGTCAAATGGCACAAGGCATGGCTGTATAATTCTGCAAAGGAGGGCTAACTAGACATGAAAACAGTCATAAGCATCAAATCAATCGTCCTTCACACCTTATCTAATCCTTCCAACAGTTCCTTGAGGTAGCTGTAATTACTGTCCCTGTTTTATGCACAAGTAAACTGAGGTGTAGAGATTCAAGTTCTGTTCTGGCAAGCACCTGTCCAGCACAGCGTTGAATAATAGGCTTGGGAATGCTAGCTTCCTTATCTTCTTCTGAACTCACAGAAGAACAACCCCTATTTCACCACACATATGGTGGCAGCTGTATGTTTTTGTAGATATGTGTTATCAAGTTAAGAAAATTCCTCTCTAGTCTCAGCTTGCTAAAAGCATTTATCACAAAGTCATTTAGAGAGACAGAAGACAAGCCACAGTGTAGCAGGTGTCTGTAGCACAATGACACCACAACGGACTTATGGGCAGAACTAAACTCAAAAGAAAAGCAAAACCTCAAAATTGAGACTCAATAATTCACACAAGAAAGGACGATCCAAGTGGCATATAGTTCACGTTAATACATGACCATAGTAGCTTCATTCATAAATGGCCCCAAACTGATACAAGCTAACTGTCCATCTACCATAGAGTAGATAAGTCAATTCTAGTTAACATGAAACTGATGGGCGTTCTCACACAGTGCCCAGAGATTCTCCTTTCTCTAGATCACCCATACTCTATCCCATTCAAAAGCTTATGGTGGTTTTGATGAGTGAGAAGAGTGAAAGGTATTTAGGTTTTTGTGTGTTCTAGAGAAGTAAGAGAATACTGAGATGTGTCTGTCCCGTGGTCTGCGGAGTGAGGCCTGAGAGGAGAGACCCCAGGGCTGTCATGACAAACTGTTCTCTCAGACTACTATGGCCCTTCCACTAGAAAAGGAGTGATGAGGGATTTGGGTGGACTCCTCCTAGTTCTAATGGTGGCGTTGGCCACTCCTTAAGTAGTAAAACAACCTACACACTGCCTATTTCCTCATCTACATTCTTGTTGGTATTGTGAGACCAATCATGGCCCGAAATTTTCATCAACATGCATACACAGAATGAGGTTTTTGCAACAGCCTCTAAGAATGTGTAAGAAGCGAAGACACTTAATTTCTATTAACAACTTTCAGATAACATTTGTAGAATAGCCGTGTGGTGTTTATATTTGCTTTATGGAGTGCAAGTTTGAGGGGGAGGGAGGAATGGGAAATCCTAGATGTATTAGTTGTCCCTTGGTGTCAGGGTGTACCTGGACCTCACCAGTTCCCAGACATCTTTGCTGTGGGCAATTTTATTTCCATTTGGGCCTCAAAAGTTGAGCTAACGCCAGCCTTGGGGCAGGAATTCCAGGAGGCTTTTCTAGATAAGAGGACCTGCTCTCAATAAAGTCTGACTGTCTAGTTTCTAAGAGCTGGAAAGATGAGCCAAGGGAAACCAGAGCCTGAGAAAGGACTCCAGGGGTATCTCGACTGAAGCTACACACCAGAATGCAACAAGGTCTAGGTTAGACACGCACTTCCTTGCAATGATCAGGCATCTGTGTAGTAGCTTCTGCAGCCATGCATTCTCTCCTGGCTTCCTCTGATAGGAAGAATTTTACTCCTGAAGATAGCTCTAAGACTTGATCCCAATCTTGGGTGAATGTCCAGGTTTGAGGTCTCCAGTGTGAAGTTCTCAGAACCCAGCGGACATCTGTTGGTGATCCCTCCAGAGGGCTGGCCACCATGCTTAGCTTTCTGGGTGTCTCACCTTGGTATTAGAATGCCAATCCTAGTTCCTTTCACCCAGGCAAGGAGCTGAGAGCCATCGGCTGCCCAAAACCTGGCAGATCTGGGATTATTAGGCTTCGGTCTCCAGGGACAGTTATTATGTTTGCTGTTATTGTTATTACTATTTTGTAGGGTTACAGAAAGCCACTTTCATGGATTATCTAATGTATGTTGAGCATCTTAGCCCCTTTCCTCAGTACCTTCCTTCTTCTCTCCCACCTATTGCCACCATCAGTTTAGAGTCCATTAACCTGTGAATAAGAGTCTTATGAAGAAGCAGAGTCCCGACACTTTCCTGAGATCTGAGAAATGCTGTTACAGTGAGTCCAACCTGGGACACTGGTCCATTCCGGAGGAATGGGGTGTTTCGTGTGGTCGCTGTGCTCCATTACTAGGAGATAGCACTCCTAGCATTGGTGGGATGTTTAGCAGCCACGTGAGCAGAGTCCACAGGTTTTCACCTTTGGTTTCAGGAGCCACGCAAGGCCTCACCTGGCAGCCTAGATGAGGGTTAACTCCACATCCAAGGCCAACTAAGATTGCAATAGCTGGTAGCTGCAAGTTGAGGCCAGGTAAAGACAGGTGAGGGTAAAATGGGCCTCTCTGTAGGGACCAGGCCCAGGTATCTGGGGGCTAACAGCTGCAGTTCACTGAGGTGGTACTGGCAGGACTCTCCGTTCCTAGGGCTCAGCCTTTGATGAGTTTGGTCTGGGCAAGGCCGTGTCTGTTTTCTGAGGGAGGGGACCTTGCCCAACCATACAGCATCTCCCTGTCCAGCCTATGTCTCCCTTCCCCCTTACATAACGGCACATTATACAACATCGCCAAGCAGGTGGTATTTTTAAAGACAGCAAGTGAGCATTTTTTTGGCCTAAATTTGGGAATGAAACAGATGGATTTTTAAGGCACTGGAATTTTCCTATGAATAGTAACCCTTGTTCTCTCTCTTAAACACAGTTTCTAGACCACCTCCAGCAACCAATCAGCACCCTGTTATTTAATTATAACAAAATTCTTAGCTCTGTCTGCTGCTGCATGGACAAGTGGGGGGGCACTGGATCAGTTTCTGGGGCCAGACTGACTTGCCAACAACCGTTTCCCTTTTCCCAGAGGGCCTTGGAGGCCTGGAGCGGGTTCCAAGTTCCTTCTTTCCCTCCTGCTCCGGGTGGGCTCTGTGACAGCAGCTTGAAAAGGGTTATAGAGAAGCTGATAAAGGCTGGGCTTGTTGCAACCCTCCCTGGCAGCCCGGACCCCGCGCCAGTGAGCTCATGCTGGCCTCATTACGGCTGGTGCCAGGTTTTTTCCATTAACAGGTAATTGAGTAGAAACTAAAATAAGCGAAGTTTGTTTCATCCCTTGGATTTTCTTGCTGGGGTTTGAAAGAAAAACACTTTAGCATCGTTAGTGGACGAGTGTCCTTGAAAACGTATTTATGTTTTCCGAGTGATTTGTCGCTTGGTAGGTGTAATTAGCCCATTCCCTGGCCCCTCCCCTCCTTGATGTTACTCTTTAAGGGCCACTGTGTTCGGAGACTTGGAGCTGCTTTCCCGGGCCCCCGGGCTGGCCAGCACCTGTGTTAAGAGTCGATCGGACTGCCTTGCATAGTTGAGTTGGTAGAGCGGAGGGCTGTAGATGGTGAATGGCTAAGTTTGTACATAGTAGATGACTGAATTTCCCCTCTACCCCATCTTAGAAGCATGCACGCACACACACTGGTAACTCAGTAGAAGCAGCCTATTATCAGACAAATGGCATTCTACCCAGAATGCCCTGCTCTCACTTGGTCGGCTCCACCCTTCCGGACTTTTCTTCCTTCTGTGTGCTCTGGGTAGACAGCCGATGGGGCAGGAGCATTTGCCTCTCCCGGTCTCTTTGCAGCTTTCTTTGCTCACAGGGGCTGATGTCTCTGTCTGTCTAGCTGCTTCTATCTCTGCCCTGGGTTCCAGGAGTCTCAGCCTTAACCTGCAGCCCACCTAAAGTTAACACCACAGCTCAGGCCAGTTCAGGTTGCACAACCAAGAGCCAGCCCTTAGGCCAAGTGGAGGGAGGGTTAGTATTAGAGGCGTGGCTCTGAGTCCAGGGAATTCTACACAAGTACTCAGGGCCTTGTGTCTCAAGGCCAAGCACCGGATGAAGGACACATGGTTAGAGATGGGAATAGAGACAGTTTATTTAAAGAGAGAATACACTTCTGAGGAGGGGCTGGTGAGCTGAGGGAAAAGCTGAAAAAAAAAAAAAAAGTGTTGGGCTGCAAGCCGCAGAACCCTGTATAAGATACTTACATAGAACCCAGCTCTCACCTTTGCATACTGGGAACTGTTCCCAAGCATGCTCTGTTTCTCTTGTGAAGCCCAGGTCGGGAAGGGCTGAGTCTGTCTTTAGCAGCTAGCCCCTCCTGCCTGTTGATCTTGATGTAGCTTCTCCAGGCTCTGTTCCACTTCCACAGCTAGGATCAGGCATTTGCGGCTGCTTCTGCACACCTGGTACAGAAGCCTTGCTGAGTCAGGTCTCCAGGAGTTCATGATAAGCAAATTCGTATTTCTGAATTCATTTGTTATTTGAACAATGACATTAGTAACGATTATTTGCATGTCCCTCTTTTGTGCCAGTGGGGAGGTGAGGTTGCCTCCTGACTGGGGAGACAGACAAATGGCAAGCCAGTTAAAGGACCACTTGGGATTTTAGCAAGTCCACAGAGACATACACACGCTGGGTAACAGCCACCATGGGTTAAAGACAGCCCCTCAAGGAGATGGTAACGTACTTCAGGGCTGAAGATGAAAGTCAATCCATATCTGCTCATATTGAGTGCCTGAGGCCATTACCTGCAGACCCTCACATTCCATCGCTGAGGGCGTTAAATAGCTCTGAAAGTTAAGGTATGAAGGGCCCCCAAAGGTTCACGTGCTGTGAGGCTGACCCCACATGGAATGAAAGTGAGTAGGTAGACGTTTAAGAGGTGGAACACAGAAGATCATTGGATCATTGGAGTAACATGCCCAGCAGATGGAACACAGAAGATCATCGGATCATTGGGTAACATGCCCAGCAGATGGAACACAGAAGATCATCGGATCATTGGGGTAACATGCCCAGCAGATGGAACACAGAAGATTGTTGGATCATTGGGTAACATGCCCAGCAGAGATTGACGCTCACTTCATTAGTGTACTAGGCCTTTCAGGACTGGATTAATTCCCTCAAAAGTGTGTTGTTATAGCATCAGGCTGTCTCATGTCCTTGGGCACTTCCACACTTCACAATCACCCTTTCTTCATGCAATGCAGTCAGGACTCCCTCAGGAGCCCCCAGAATCTGCTCTTCAGCCTTTCCCCTCACCTTTGTTATTAAATAAGCCTCTTCTTTTCATGTAACATTTTAATGATTTCTTTGAGAATTTCATACACTGTATCTTGAGTATATCCAACTCCCACTTCTGCTCCCAAATTCCTCCCAGATCTACCCCGTCCTCCTTATCCCCCTCCATTTCTTTATCCATTTTCTAATAACAGATATTCTGATATAGCAATGTTGTATGTCATAGGGACCCTCACAGTCTCCTAAAGATTTGGTTAAAAATCCACTTTACCAATGTTGACACCAAGACCTGGATCAACTTGCTTGGGGTAATGGGGCAACTGGAACTGAGGCCCCCAGATCCACATGCCTGTTCTCTTCCTTAAAAATAACAAACAAAGCCGGGCGTTGGTGGCGCACGCCTTTAATCCCAGCACTCGGGAGGCAGAGCCAGGCGGATCTCTGTGAGTTCGAGGCCAGCCTGGGCTACCAAGTGAGTTCCAGGAAAAGGCGCAAAGCTACACAGAGAAACCCTGTCTCGAAAAACCAAAAAAAAAAAAAAAAAACAAACAAACAAACAAACAAACAAACAAATAAAGCTTTATTGGAGTAGAGTTTAGACACCAGAAAACTTACCTATTTTAAGTACAGACTTAGTAAGTTTTAGGAAAATGTCGAAACACACAACTGTTACTGCAATTTGCATTGAGGATATTCCCATCACCCTGGGGATCCCTCTCACTCCCTGTTCCCATACCAGCCCCTGGCAGTCACTCATGTGCCTTCTCTCTTTGTAGATCTGACTTCTTAGACATCTTCTCATATGTGTGGTCTCAGGCCTGGCTTCTTTCATGGAGCATGATTTCTCAACCTTTCTTTAAATATCATCCACACTTCTTCCAAGGAGAAACTTTTAATTTAATTTCTCTTTAAACATACAACTTAAAGGAAGTGGCCACAGTTTTGTTGAGTAGAGCTGAGCTTTGGAGGGTCCAAGTCATTGCAATAGTTAAGGATAGAGTGTGTGTGTGTGTGTGTGTGTGTGTGTGTGTGTGTGTGTGTGTGTGTGTGTGTCGGGGGCAGGGTGTCTCCAGGACAGAACTTTCTCTTTCCTCAGAGGTTAGATAATGGCAGTTGAGAATATTTTTGAGGTGTGTCCCTGCAGAAGTTTAGATTAGTAGTGTTGCTGCTTTCCACTGTTTGTGGTGAACAGTCCCAATGGACATATCCTTAAAGCATTATCTTTAGGTTATTTTCTGTTCTCTCTCTCTCTGTGTGTGAGTTTCTCCGGTCCCACCCAGCCCCACGGTCCCGCAGCCACTTATAATCACTCAGAGGCTTATATTAGTTACAAACTGCATGGCCTGTGGCTCAAGTGTCTTGCTAGCCGGGTCTTGTAACTCAACCCATTTCTATTCATCTATGTATCACCACGTGTTCTGTGTCTTTATCTGTGTCCTGTTACATATTGCTCCTTGGAGGGCAGGCTGGCATCTCCCCACCCTGCCTTTCTTCCCTCACTGTCTCTTTTGGATTTTCCCACCTGGCTCCATCCTGCCCTGCCATAGGCCAATGCAGCTTTATTTATTATCCAATGGGAGCCACACATATTCTCAGCATAGAGAAAGACATCCCACAGCATGTCTGTGTGTGTTTATCTGTGGGTGTGGGTGTATGTCTGTATGTGTGTCTGTCTGTCTGTGAGTGTGTCTGTGTGTCTGTATGTGTCTGCGTGTCTAGGCTAGAGAACAACTTCAGATGTCATTCCTTAGAAGTCACCCCCTTTTTCAAGACAAAATCTCTCGTTGCCTGGAGGTCACTGATTGGCTAGGCTGATTGTCAAGTCACAGGGATCCATCTGACTCTGTTTACCCAGGGCTGGCATTCCAAGCTCACGCCATCATGGCCAGCTTTTATATATTTATAAAATACGTGTTTTGTGGATCAACTCGAGTCCTCTTATTTTCAAGGTGAGCTCTTTATGTCCTGAGCTTTCTCCGTTGCCTTAAACCCCCTGCTGAGCTGTGCAGCCCAGTCGCCACTTGAGAAAGAACCCCATAGACATCTGAACTCTGCTTCTAGACAATGGACTCATCCTCAGTGCCTCAGTGTCCTTTTCTCCAGATCACAAGCCATAGTCCTTACGTTGCAGGGCTTCCGTGGCAGCTATCTGAAATTCCATCTGTCTTATGTGCTAACTCAATGTATCCACGGTTCTCTGCCCTCTGCTGCTTCCATAGCTAACTGCCTCCTTTGAAATTTGCCCCGCTGGGCTCCAGCCCCTCTTCCACCCATGTCTCCATGGGTTGTGTCATGTCTGCAGTCTTTGTTTCTCTACTGTTATTCAGGTCAAACCCAACATTGTTCCTTAGTAGGAATCTCAAGTATTTCTTTCCCTTGGCGCTTGTCTTCTGGTCTCAGCAGTTGACACTTTTCCAGGGTTCAATTGATTTCATCAGCTTCGAATGCCGTAGCTCCTCACCAAGTCCTGGGCCCACCCTCAGAGCTGAGCTGTGCTGAGCAAGTGGCCTTCATCCCAGAGGTGTCTTGGGTTAATCCTTCCTGTGAAAGCCTTCCTCGTTACATTTGTTGACTTCACAACAATCAAGGGTGAATGAGAAGTGAGCTTCAAAGTGCTTTGCAGAGGGGAAGGCCTGCTCTTAAGAAAGAAATGATGCTGTTGTGCCTTGTTGTATGGTACTTTCCCCGTGACACCTCCCAGTGCCTGCTGTGTACCGGACATGGTGACACACTCCTCTAATGCCAGAGTCCTTGGCACCGCAATGCCTGCTGTATGCTTGATGTGGTGGACACATGCCTGTAATCCCAGTACTATGGAGGCTAAGGTAGGGTGCTTTGAAGTCCAAGACCAGTTTAGGCCACATATTAAGACCCTGTACATAAATTTTAAAAAAAGGTAGTGCCCACCACATGCCTAGAATCTCAGAATACAGCTTTCCCCCTTACAATCCAAGACCAAGGAAAGCAGGGGCTTTGCCAAGGGTGTAAGAAAAATTGAGAACCTTGAAGGGGGCAGACAGCCTGTGAACTGTGAGAGTCAAGGATGACAAACCAACCAGGAGAGCCAGCAGTCGGTCTTCTTAAACACACTGACATGTGTGTGTCTTCTGCCTCCGGATTTTTGTGTATACAAAGCAAACGCTCTGCCGTTGAGGTGCCTCCCCCGGTCACTGTGTGAGTGACGACTCACCAGGCCAGCTAGTCACTCTATGTGTAACTCCATCCACCTCCTTTATTCTCTCTCTGTTTCCATCCATCAGACCTAGGAGGAAGCCAGCAGGCTTTAGGACCACGAGGCCAAAAATGTCAGCTTCCTAAGAGCCAGTTGAGATAACTCTTAAGAGAGAGAACTCTAAAGGTGGACTGAGTCTGAGTCCCAGCTGAGTAGTGTGAGTCACACTCAGGGACTTCCTCAGCTGGAAGATGGGACCACTTGTTCCTGGGAGGCTCAGACGAGAGTCAATTACTTATGCAAGAGGTCAGTACTTCCGGCCTGGTCTGTAAGTCCTGGCAATTGTCCTTGTGTCTGTTGCCTTGCACATTCTCAAGGAGGGGCAAGAAGAGCCCTGAGCAAGGACAGCCTCTGAAGAGGGGGCTAGCAGTTTCCTATACGATGTGATTATAGATGGCCCCCAGACTTGGGTGTGCAGAGAGCCCCTCCCAACACTGACCTTCCCCAAAAGGGTCAAGTTGTGTGGCCTTAGAGGTGATTCAACCTCTACCCATCCTTGAAGTACCCAGAGAGAGAGGCCAGGACAACACAGATGAGACCCAAAGAGCCTGTCCTTGTCCATCCTCCTTTCTGTCTCTGAACCCAGGACAGCCCTCAGAATCAAGTATTTGGCCTCAGGATATTCTCATTAAAAGCAGACATTGGGGGACTAGGCAGGTGGCTCAGTGACGTGCCTGCTGCTCAAGCATGGGGTACTGAGTTAGGATCGCCATCAGCTGTGTAAAAAGCTGGGCATGGCAGCACATGCCTGGAGCCCCGGTGCTGGAGACAGGACGGTCCTTGTGAAATGCTGGTCAGCCAGTCTAGCCAAATGGTGACCTTCAGGTTCCGTGAGAGATGATGTCCCCCAAAATAAATGAACAGTGCTAAGAAAAAACACCTGAAGAAAGCCTACAGCTTCTACACATATGTGCATGCACACGCGCGCGCGCACACACACACACACACAATCACATAGTCTTGGAAGCAGAAATAGTTTTCCTCCTGACACATTTTCTTTTAGAAAGAAAGTAAGTTGCGTGAGTGGGTGTACTCATGCATGAATGTGGGGCCAAGATGCTCAGAAGTTGTTAGTGCTTCATATTTTCTTGTTTTACTTCAAAATGACTTCTCATTCCATCTCTTTCCTTTCTTCATGTGACATCTGTCAGAGAGAAAGTGGCTTCTTTCGTTGACCCTGGTTCTGGTGACCAAGTGTCCAGGCCAGACCATCCCTACCCAGTGAGCTGGTAAATTCCTAACACCTCGCACCGAGGGAGAGAAGACCCCATGATCTGCTGTGGCCTGTGTCCAGCTGCCATTGCACATGGAGTTGGGAGGAGAAAAAGCACACCATTATGTAATATTCCCGCCACACAAATACAGTGAGCAGACGGGGCTCCAGGACCTTAGGGCAGTGATTCTCAGCCTTCCAAATGCTGTGATCCTTAAACACACTTCCTTGTGTTGTGGGGACCCCCAATCATAAAATTATTTTCGCTGCTACTTCATAACTGCACTTTTGCTACTGTTAGGAATCATAATGTAAATATCTGTGTTTTCTGATGGTCTTAGGTGACCCCTATGAAGAAGGGTCATTTGATCCTAAAGGGTCACAACCCACAGGTTGAGAACCACTGTCTTAGAATAACAGTAAATAGGGAGGAAGTGGTGAATTTGGGCTGTTTTTACCTTTGCTGTATTTGTTTGGCTGTAAGTTTGAATTATTTAATATTTAAAACTGGTTTGTGAGATAACTGAACATTTTTGGTTTTGTTCAAGAGGCTCCACATAATTTATTACTGAGCCAACCAGTTCTCTCCTGCAGAGCAGATCAAAAGCAAATCAAATTCCCAATTTAAACATGACCAAATCTTCAGAGGTTAAGAACTTCCAGCTCCATCTGGTGGGACTGCTGGATGGCCATGACTCAGCAGAGCTGGGGAGGCCATTGTGAGTGAAGTCTTTTCTTTTTTTAATTTTATTTAAAATTTTTTTTTTCATTTTACATACCAACCACTCTCCCTCCCTTTCTCCACCTCCTCCCACCCCACCCCCATCCATTCCTCAAAGAGGGTAAGTCCCTCCTTGGGGAGTCAACAAAGTCTGGCATACCAAGTCAAGGTGGGACCAATCCCCTCCACCCTGCATCAAGGCTGAGCAAGGTCTCCCACCATAGGGAATGGGCTCCAAAAAGCCAGTTCATGCACAAGGGATAAATCCTGGTTCCACTGCCAGGAGCCCCACAACAGATCAAGCTACACAACTGTCACCCACATTCAGAGGGCCTAGTCGGTCCTATGCAGGCTCCCCAGCTGTCAAGTTCAGAGTCCACGTGCTCCCATGAGCTCAGATCAGCTGTCTCTGTCATGATCTTGACCACTCTTGCTCATATAATGCCTCCTCCCTCTCTTCAACTGCTCTCCAGGAGCTCAGCCCAGTGCTTAACTGAGGATCTCTCCATCTGCTTCCATCAGTTACTAGATGAAGGTTCTAGATGACACTAGATGACTACTTAGGGTAGTCATCAATCTGATTACAGGAGAAGGCCAGTTCAGGCATCCTCCCCACTATTGCTAGGAGTCTTAGCTGGGGTCGTCCTTGTGGATTCCTGGGAATTTGCCTAGCACCAGGTTTCTCTCTAACCCCATAATAGCTCCCTCTATCAAGATATCTCTTTCATTGCTCTCTCTCTCTCTCTCTCTCTCTCTCTCTCTCTCTCTCTCTCTCTCTCTCCAACTTGGTCATCAGGATCCTTCATGTTCCCATCTCCATCCCCTCCCCTCAACTCCCCCCCCTCCCAGTTTATCCAGGAGATCTCATCTATTTCCCCTTCCTAGGGCGATCCATGTGTCCATTTTAGGATTCTAAGCTCCTAAGATCTGGAGCTGTGGATTCTAGCCTGGTTATCCTTTGCTTTATATCTAATATCCACTTATGAGTGAGTACATACTGTGTTTGTCTTTCTGGGTCTGTGTTACCTCACTCAAGATGATTTTTTCTAGTTCCATCCTGCAAATTTCATGATGTCATTGTTTTTTTGCAGCTGAGTAATACTCCATTGTGTAAATGTACCACATTTTCTTTATCCATTCTTCAGTTGAGGGACATCTAGGTTGTTTCCAGGTTCAGCCTACAGACTGGGAAAAGATCTACACCAACCCCACATCTGACAGAGGGCTGAAACTGAGAAGCTTTTGTAAAGCAAAGAACACTGTCAATAAGACAAAACAACAGCCTACATAATGGGAAAAGATCTTCACCAACCCCACATCTGACAGAGAGCTGAGCTCCAAAATATATAAAGAACTCAAGAAACTAGACATCAAAATACCAAATAATCCAATTAAAAAATGGGGTACAGATCTAAACAGAGAATTCGCAACAGAAGAATCTCAAATGGCTGAAAGACATTTAAGGAATTGCTCAACATCCTTAGCCATCAGGGAAATGCAAATCAAAATGACTCTGAGATACCATCTTACACCTGTCAGAATGGCTAAGATCAAAAACACTGATAACAGCTTATGTTGGAGAGGATGTGGGGTAAGAGGAACACTCCTCCACTGCTGGTGGGAATGCAAACTTGTACAACCACTTTGGAAATCAGTATGGCGGCTTCTCAGAAAATTGGGAATTAATATACCTCAAGATCCAGCTATACCACTCTTGGGCATATACTCAAGGGATGCTCAATCATACCACAAGGACACTTCCTCAACTATGTACATAGCAGCATTATTCGTAGTGAGTGAATTCTTAACAATCTGGCTACGTTCTCCTCTGGTGACAGTTCTTACCAGGTTTCATTCAAATTCAAGGGTATGGGGTGGTTTTACTCTTCTTTCTCCACCAGGAATTGCTGAATCTGAGTCCTGTGATGACTGCATATTTTACCATCAACCACGAGTCAGATCCACCAGGACCTCTGTACTATTAACTCAAACCAGAGTCCAGGGAATCTCTCAGAGCAGAGCCTTCCCTTTGCTGGCTTCCGAAGCATTCTGCATGGAGAGCATACACCCTGTATGTTCTGCCACTGGCGCTTCCGTGGCTGCCAGTGTGTGGATGGGCACTGACTGTATGTGCATTCTGTGCCGTGTCCAACATCTTCCAAAGAGGCTTGTATTTGTCCTATCTAAGTCTGGACAACTTCAGAAAGAAGCATATTTGCTGCTTGAGAACATTCTAGCAACTTTCACAAAGGGACTTTCCTGCTAAAGAAAAGTACTTAGAGGTTCAGGGAAGCCAGAATGGGGAATTCCACTTTCCTTTGGGGAAAGTGTGTGTGTGTGTGTGTGTGTGTGTGTGTGTGTGTGTGTGTGTGTGTGTCTATTCTTTGGCATCTTGTCAGGAGAGCAGGGCATTATGGGTAACCTGCACCGCAAGGAGCAAGGTCAGAACTGAAGCCCCATGCAGGCTGGTGACAGTCCTGGCTTCTGGCCACTGTGCTGGGACTGGACGTAAGAGGTGACCAACAGGGAGCCCTTTGCTTTTAGTCTCCTATCTCCATGTCTCACCCAGGACTCCCCTGGGCTTCTGCTCACTCTGGGAATGGGTTGGTGCATTATCCTGGAAGAAAGGCATCCTGGCTGAATGGGCAGCGTCTGTTTTCTGAAGGAGCACTCTGCTGCCCCGTGACCACCTGGCTCCTGGGCCTGTGCCATTGTGGAGAGGACAAAGCTGACATACATACAATCCCATGACAGTCTCCTCTCAGCCCTTTTTTCTTTATGGTTGTTATGATTGTGCTTCAAACACCAGTTCCTTGGGCTTGTTATTGCTGCTGAGGCCTTTTGGCCAAAGTGTGTGGGGGCTGCCTCTCCCTCCTGGCACCCCTTCGCCCTTATGGGCCCAGCCTCACTGCTGCTGTCTTCTTTGACAAAATACATAAAACCAATACTGACCGGTTAACATACATGACATCTTTAAACTTTAATCCATTCTCCTTCTCTCGACGCGGCGGGCTGGCCTCTGAGAGGTGCCCGTCCATTGTTCCTTGTCAAAGCCTTCTTGAGTGGGTTTCCCACTGAGTTGCTTTTGTGTGAGTCACATCAAGATTATAGGTAGCAGAGAAGAAAAAGCTGAGAAGAGAAGGTTAGCCCCTCATTTCAGACTTTAAGAAAAATCTGCCAGCGGGTGCCAGTTGGAGTGGGTAACACACATGAAAGACCAAGTCCAAGCTGGGTCGCGGTGTCACAAGAGGAGTTTTTCAGGAGAAGAACACAAAACACAGATTGTCGTGGTCGCACACAGAGACATAAATTTAGGATCATGTTCGCCCTTCGCCTGAACATAGTTAGCTCTGATAATGAGGAACAATGAGTCAGAATGAAGCCTCCGGACCGAGGAGCGAGAGCTTTGAGACGTGCTCCCTCCTGCAACAGCAGATTCTGCTCACATCCCTTCCCAGGGGCCCCTGGACCTCCAGCTGCATACCTCTGTCCTCCCATACCCTTGCCTGGGGGCGGTGGACAGGGCACAATCTCAGCAGGTGGCTCAAGAGGTGACTAGTCAATAGAAGAGTCCAAGTTCTGGAAGCAGACCCTCTGCCTTGAGTCCCCACACCCCTACCTCGAGCGGTGGACCTGCAGAAAACTTCCAGACGCTTTACTCCCCTCTGCCAGCTCAGGCAGGTCCACCTGTAGCAAGGGGAAGTTTCTCTCAACCACACAACTCACGGTGAACACTCAGAATTGTTGCCTTTGCTGTTAATAGGATCTTTGGGCTTGTGCTCCAGTCCAAGACTAGAGAAGGCAGTTGGATCATGATGCTAAAGCTATAGGTTCCATTTAAAAAATATTTGTGTGTGTGTGTGTGTGTGTGTGTGTGTGTGTGTGTGTGTGTGTGTAGTTTGCATGACATACATGTGGAGGTCAGAGGACAATTTACAGGAGTCAATTTTCTTCTTCCACCATTGCAAGTCCCAGGGATTAAATTCAGGTGTCAACCTTGGCAGCAAGCATCTTTGCCCTCTGAGCCATCTTGCCGGCCCCCATAGACTCACTTGAGCTTCTCTCTTCGCATGGAGATTGGTGCAGCATTCCTCTTCTCAGGGTTAAGGAAACAGGTTGGGGAAGAGTGGATGACATGTTCTAGGTGTCAGATGGAGGAGTGTAACTAAGTCCCCCTCTACACACACAGGTGATATAACTCTAATTGACCATAACAATAACAAACACATCATAACCTGAGGTAAGATACGGCAGGATTTCCAGACAACCTGCAGATACTTAAGCAAGGGAGGTTGAAAGAAAATGACCTTTCAGTTCATTTAAAAAACAACCACTCCATAATCTACCATTCCCTAAGTATCCTGGCAAGGCTGTGTCTCTTGGCAAATGAGGCTTGGGCCAGATGGTGTCCAGAGCAGGGCTAGTTTAGCTCTGTGGTACAACAGCTGGGCTTGCCTCAGCCACTTCCTGGCTGGTTGCCTCTTTGAATCTCTGGACTTTTATTTTTCTTCTTCTTTCCTTCTCCTCCTCCTCCTCCTCCTCCTCCTCCTCCTCCTCCTCCTCCTCTTCCTCCTCCTCCTCCTCCTCCTCCTCCTCCTCCTCCTCCTCCTCTTCTCCTCCCTATTTAAAAATAACTAAGGCTTAATTTGTACATAGTAATATTTATTCTTTTTGGGGTCCACTTCTGTAAGTTTGACAAATGTATACGGTGTGGGATCACTTTCCCAATAAAAACATGCGCAGACCCTTTTTAAGCCCAACTCTATAGTCCCTCTGTTCTATCACACAGCCCAGCCCCGGCAACCATCAACTCTTCTTCTCCCTATGATTTCCCTGTCATGAGGACTTCCTATCAGTGTGTGGTCTTTTAATTATGAAAATTTCCATTTAACATAATGCATTGGAGATTTGGCTATTTTTTTTTCAGGTGTCAGTAGTATATTCCTTTTTTATTGCTAAGAAGTATTCTGGAGTATTAAAGAACCAACTTGCTTATTTGTTGATCAGTAGAGGAACATTGTTTTCAACTTGAGGTAATCACGAACTGTGTGAAATGTGTTGGGACAGGTTTTATTTTGATGGATAAATGCCCAGGAGTGCTGCCTGGGTTGTATGGTCAATGGATGTTTATCTGTGTAAAAAACTGCCCTATTGCAGAAGGAGTCGGGGTAGTTTGCTGTGAGATTGTGTCTCCTGGTAACCTCAGAAGCTACACCCATAAAGTCTCACCCACATGACTGCCCAAACATGAGCTGAACAAGGAAGACACCAATGAACAGGCCAAACTGGATAGGGTAAAGCCCACGAGGCCTCAACCCTATATAAAAAACTACAGGCAACTGAGTAAAACTGGGAGTGGGAAGATGGTCCTCCCTAGGAAAGAGCATACCAATCAGTTGTCCATTGCCAAGTGGTCAGCCCTGAAAACATACACACAGGTAACATTATACGGACTCAACAGGTTATATTTAGGAATATGTATGTATATATGTGTATGCATGCAGTAACAATAAAAAAAGAGGCCATAGATTTGAAGGGGTGTGGTGAGAGGTTGAGGGTTTGGAGGGAAGAAATGGAAAAATGATATAACTAAATTACAACATCCCCACCCCATCCCACCCCCTCCCCCAGCACCAAAAAAAAAAAAAAGACACTGTCATCTTGCTTTCCATGGTGGCTGTACCATTTTGTCATGCCACTCCAGTGTTCTGGTTGCTTTGGGTCCTCAGTAGCATTTGATACCTGCTTTTACCATTTGAGCTGTTCGCATACGTGTGTGAGCTTTGGTTTCTTATTGTGGAGGTTGGATACAAGTGAGCTGACGAGGTCTGTGCAGAACACTTAGCACGGTGCCTGGCTTCCAAGGAGGGTTTGCTAAACAGGACTGGCTGTATTTATTATCTGTCCCAGCTGACTCTCTTGCATGTGATGAATATTGGACATTAGGCCTCCTGAGGCCCCGCCCCTGTGTGTAATCATCAGTCTGTATTGGTCCCAGTTGTGGCAGAGCTCAGAGAAGAGGACCACTTTGTGTCTCTGTTTTAAATCAGGCTCTGTTTTGTCTCCTTGGCTCTGCAAAGGGACTGAGCAGCGGCTGCTGGCAACAGTCCAGGCCAGTCCCAGAGAACTCTGAAGCCAGGCTTTGGTGAGTGGGCCATGGGCATGAGCCCTCCTGTGTAGCCTGAGGCCCGGGGCATTTTTCTTGGCCTGTTCCCACCCTGCTGCCGGGCTTCCTTGCTGGCTTGGCCTGCCAACTCTGAGCTTCTGCATAGCACAGGGGCCTTCCTCATGGTTCCCTATTAAACATGGATTATCAAAAAAAAAAAAAAAAAAAAAAAAAAGAAAGTGGAAAGAAAAATCACATGGGTAAATGGGTCTGTCTTTGGGGGATGTGGCCTTGGAGGTCTCCCAGTGAAACAAACCATACAGACATCCTTTCAAAGCAGGAGCCCTTGGCCTAGTCACAATGGTCACCACTGGAGGCTGGGCATAGGAGCATTCAGCCCCCCCCCAACAGCAGTCACTGGGGGTCGTGGTCCTGGTAGCCTGATATTCAACAGCAGCCCAAGCTCCTGGGGCTTTGGGTAGTTTGGCAGCAGGCCCAAAGATATGACAAGCCTGGTTTAAACAATCCAGAATGCAAAGCCAGAAAAGTGTGGGGTGGATCCAACGCCATCAGGAGGTAGGTGGGTCCAGGCATTGAGCCATGGGCCTAAATCGTGCACATGAGAGGCTTGGAGATCATGAGTGGCAGTCTCAAAGGTACCAGGCAGAAGGCCTAAAGAAACCAGGCAGTGGGGCTGAGGGGCAGCTTCTTCTGTTACACCAAGCAAGTGTGAGGACCTGAGTTCAATCCCCAGAAACCATATAAAAAAGAGCCAGGTGCTGGTTTGTAGTCTCTGTGCTGGAGAGGTGGAGTAAGGTGGACCCTGCTGATCTCTGGCCAGCCAGCCTATCCTACGTGATGGGCTCCAGGAACAGTGCTGAGAGACCCTCTGTCAAAACCAAAGTGGACGGCTCCTGAGGAATGACTCCTGAGGGTGACCTCTGGCACCCACATGAACGTGAACCCTGCTTTGTACACAAAGAAATGAGAAGTGAGCTCAAAGCATATTGTCAGGAGCAAGACCTGGAGGGGACAGGCCTCAAATCATGTCTCATGCTCCTGGTCTTTCTGGGCAAGCATACTCTGTAGGTGCCTTGTTATGACAAGCATAGCATAATGTGGACAGTGCACCTGCGATCCTGGACCCTTACGGTCCTTCACTGCTCTGGATTTCCTTCCACTTAACTTCTGGAGGCTGTCAGGTGTACCCCACCTATGGGTTCTGCTCTGAGGATCCTGCTGTGGGTCACTGGGGTTGTTATCATAGGCCACCCCTGCTCTGGGGGCAGGAAGGCCTATCAAGAAGAAGGGCTGAACCCTGTGAGCCATACCTATGTAGAGGCCAGAGTTGAAGAGCTTTTGCCATGGGTAGGGAGAGGCTGAGCCACATTGGCACAGGGAGAGCTGTCAGCAAGAGATTGCCATCTATGGCCTCGTTTGTTCCAGGAAGAGGTGAGAACCCAGCAGGCCAAGACTCTGGCAAGGGCTAGTCGGGCATTTGGTGCCAGGATTCTGAGGAGACCAAAGGGATTGCTCTCTGCCATTGGCTAGTTTTGTGGGTGTTGTACCACTGAAGGGCATTGGAGCCAGGGGCCAGGAAGGGAGATTTACAATTCAGCAGGGTACGGGGTGGACTTTGGAGGATCTGGAGACGGGCGTTGGGGAAGCAAAATTTTAAAAGGAAAATAACTTGACACTCCCTTGCTCAGTTTCTGGAACTTAGGCTTTCCTCTCCAGCTAACCTCATCTAGAACCGTACTGGGAGATATCACTGTTTGGTTTAGGGTGCTGTAACAAATCATTATAGGCTGTTGATCTTAAATGACTAAAGCCACAGTCAGAACCCTGGCAGTATTTGGTGTGCAGGGAGAGTCCAGCCTTGGGTTACAGCTGGTGGGATTCTTCCATCATCACACAGTAGGAAGAGAGAGGAAGCAGCTCTGTGTCCTTTATGAGTGTCTTCATCCTGTCCTTATGATTACAATGCAATCAGCCTCTTCAGATCCCCACATTGAGGGGCAGGGCTCCAACATATGAATTTGGAGGCAGAGAGTGGAAGGGGAGACATAATGATTCACTCCAGAACATTCTATCCCCAGGTAAACTGACTTGGATCTATAATGTTAATATCACCTAAGACAGATGCCCTGTAGGTAGAGTTTTTCTGCCTGGCCCACAGTCAGGACAAAACTCTCTCACCTGCCAGTCCCACAGCCGCTCAGACCCGACCAAGTAAACACAGAGACTTATATTGCTTACAAACTGTATGGCCGTGGCAGGCTTCTTGCTAACTGTTCTTACAGCTTAAATTAATCCATTTCTATAAATCTATACCTTGCCACGTGGCTCGTGGCTTACCGGCATCTTCACATGCTGTTTCTCATCGTGGTGGCTGGCAGTGTCTCTCTGACTCAGCCTTCCACTTCACAGCTTTGTTCTCCTCCTTGTCCCGCCTACACTTCCTGCCTAGCCAATGGCCAATCAGTGTTTTGTTTATTGACTAATCAGCAACACATTTGCCATACAGAACATCCCACAGCAATGCCCCTCAAATCTGTATGTTCTACCTTACTCTCTCATAGAATCTCAATCTGTGTGACCAACTCTGACAGGACATTTCCTTTACAGACCTGATAGACATCTAGAAACTAGCATCAATTATGGCCACCTGTCTTAGGATTTCTCATCTGTTCTCCATTCCCCTTTCGTGATAAAGGGCATTCCATGTGCCCAGTTTCTGCATTTTCTCTTCTTCATCATACCTCCTGTGATAGTTTGAAAGAAAGTGGCCCCCATGGGGAGTGGCACTGTTAGGAGGTGTGGTCTTGTTAGAGTAGGTGTGGTCTTGTAGGAGGAAGTGTGTCACTGTGGGGGTGGGCTGTGAGGTCTCTTTTGCTCAAGCTCCACTCAGTGTGACACTCAGTTCACTTTCTGTTGCCCTTGGATCAATATGGAGAACTCTCAGCTCCTTCTCCAGTACCATGTCTACCTGCACACTGCCATGTCCTACCATAACGATAATGGACTGAACCTCTGAACTGTAAGCCACCCCAGTTAAATGTTTTCCTTTATGAGAGTTTCTGTGGTCATGGGATCTCTTCACAGCAATAGAAACTGTAACTAAGACACCTTCCCATGTCTAGTTCAGGAGTATTTTATATCAGTTCTACTCTCTGAAACATCAACAAGCAACTATTCCTTCCAACATGGGTCGATCTGCTTCTCTATATAATTACAACATCTATCCTAGCTTAAGCCAACATCACCTTCTGCTTGGACTGGCAGACTAGCTTCCTAGCTGGTCTTTCTACCCCTGCTCTTGTGTCTACCCCTACATTCTATTTCTACATGGTAGGTAGTCTAATCATATGACATCCCTGCCAGCCTATAGCCCTGTCTTGGGTTCTTTTCCTGTTGTCATGATGAAATGCATTGACCAAAACAACGTAAGGGAGAGAGGGTTCACTTTGGCTCACAGTTCCAGGGGACATTCCATTATGGTGGGGACATCAGTGCAGCAAGAGCTTGAGGAAGTTGGTCACACTGCATCAGGAGTCAAGAAAGGGAAATGCATGCTTGCTTACTAATGCATGGTTGGCTTTCTCCATTGCACACAGCTTAAGATCCCTAACCTAGGGAATGGAACCATTCATAGTTAAGATGAATCTCCAACACCAATTAATGCAAGCAAGAAAACCCCTTACAGATATTCTCAGAGGCTAACCTTCATGGAGATAGTCCTTCATGGGTGTGCCACGAGGCTTAACTCCTAGGAGATTCTACATTGTATCAACTTGATAACATCACACCCTCAGATGAACTTCCATTCTGCTTGACCCAAAAACTCTGTAGACTGATTTTTCTTTAGGCTGCCAGCTCACAAAAAACAACATGGAAACTTATTATTAATTATGAAAGCTCAGCCTATAGCTTAGGTTTGTCCCACTAGCTCTTATTACTTAAATTAACTCATTTATATGAATCTGTGTTTTGCCTCATGACTTTTTATCTCTCTCCCATCTTGCATCTTCTGTTTCCCCTGCGTGTCCTGGGAAGTCCCTGCTATATACCTCCTGCCTAGCTATTGACTGTGGTGGTATTTTGTTTGTGCTCTCACAAATAAAGCTTGCCTGGATATCAGACTGAGGAGCTAGCCACTAGAGGCCAGGCAGTGGTGGCACACACCTTTAATCCTAGCATTTGGGAGGAGGAAACAGGAAGTGGTATGGATGGGTGGAAAGAGAAAGTGGTAAGGCAGGGTGGAGACAGCGGCTCCGCCCTTTCAGCCTGAGGATTCTGTAGAGATAAGAAGTCTGTCTATGGCTGGCTGCCCTGCTTCTTGGATCTTTCAGCTTTCACCCTGATATCTGACTTCGGGTTTTTTTTTTTTTTTTTTTTTTTTTTTTTTTTTGGTTTTTCGAGACAGGGTTTCTCTGTGTAGCTTTGCGCCTTTCCTGGAACTCGCTTTGTAGCCCAGGCTGGCCTCGAACTCACAGAGATCCGCCTGGCTCTGCCTCCCGAGTGCTGGGATTAAAGGCGTGCGCCACCACTGCCCGGCCGGGTTTTTATCGTTAAGACCAATTAGAATTTGTACTATGTCTGGTGTTCACAAAAAAAAAGTCGCTTGCCTGTGGCTTTGCAGCCACCTACACAGGTCAGAGCTGCACATGGCTGGAGTCACTACCCTGCCAGCTAAGGTCTTCCTTTCTTTTCCTCAAGCTCTGAGTGAGTCTGGGATTTTTCTGTTGCAGCCTATCTACAGCAAGTTTCATAGGCTTTGGGGCTCCAAAGGCCACAGGAGTCAGCTACTTTCGCACGTTCCCCCATGCAGACGGCTGGCTCTTTCGCTTCGTTTTTCCTGGTGTATTGTGGGCTCTCCCTGGAACCCTTCCTCAGGCTGCTGCAACACTAGGTAGCTGCCTTGAAAACCCACTCAGGCTTCTACTGTTCTATGCAGAAGCAGTCAGCCTCACATCTCCATCGTCATCATCAGCAGAGTTGGTGAGACAATTGGGAATTCTTAAAGAGAGGAATTAGTTAAAAGAGAGAGTTTTTTCCCACATTAAAAAATGAGAAACACTATTACAATGAAGGGAGTTAGATCTCTGTATGATAATACACTGGACAGTTTGAAAATGGAGCAATTAAATGAGAGGATAATTAATTTAGATGGGATTTACATAATGTCAATTATAAATATTATCTGTTTGATCATTTTTGTTTTATTACTAAAAAAGTTGGTTAATATCAGTGCCAAGATAAAAGTTTTAGAAAAACTTATTAAAACAGATCATCTTGGCATTGCATTATAAGGCTAGAGAGGAACAGCCTAAGGTTTTCAAACAGCCAACCTTAATTTATCCAGTAGCATTACAGGAACTGCCGAATGATAGATATCCCCAAGATTGTGTAAGAGCTGACTGGACTCCTGTGCAAATGTTAGATCTGAGGAGATTCAAGGAAGCGATAGTCTCATATGGCATGTATTCACCTTTTGTGAATCAGATGTTAAACTCATGGTCAACTTGTAATAGAATTGTCCCTCAAGACTGAAGAGATTTGATTACAGCAGTCTTGGAGCCTGGTCCTCAGTTACAGTGGAGGACTTGTTAGATGAAGCTAAGACCACTGAACAATGAAGTAGGGCTAGAGGTATGGAAATCTTTCAAGACCAACTTCTTGGAGAGGGAGATTATGCTAATGTAGAAAGGCAGTCTCTATATGATGACCACACCCTGGCTTCATGCCACACAGCAGCCTTGAATGCTTGGGAATGAATTGAAGAAGTAGGAAAGACAACTGAGTCATTTACAAAAGTTATACAGGGCCCAAAAGAAAACTTTACTGATTTCTTAGAAAGATTGACCTCAGCAATAAGTAGAATGATACCAAATTCAGAAGCTAGGCAAATAATAATTGAATCTCTAGCTTTTGAAAATGCTAATGCACAATGCAAAAGGGTAATTAGGCCATTAAAGGCAAGAGCAGCACCTTTGGAGGAGTGGATCCCAGATATAGTCAATAATGAATCTTATAACCATGATGGTGCTTGGATAGGAGAGGTGATTTCCAGAGGTTTGAAGAAAAGTTGTAATGTCAAATGTTTCAATTGTGGTAAACAAAGTCACCTAAAAAGGGATTGTAAACATGGCATTCTTAGAAACAATGTTTTTTCTAAGAATAATCCCAACAGAATGCCCCTCCCTTCTGGATTATGTAGAAGGTGTGGCAAAGGCAAACACTGGACTAGTGAACACAGATCAGCAAGGGACAGACAAGGTAATCCCTTTGCCATTGGGAAACGCCTTGAGGGGCCTCTCACAAGCCCCCATGTCAAATTCGGTTCTGTCATTTCCTGCCATCATGGAAGAAACACTTTCCCAGACCAGTTAAAGAACCTAATGCCTATTGTATAAAAACATACTGCTCTGGATGATAGAACAGCTTTAGAAAATAAAACAAAAATTTCAGGAGAAATCATAAATCAAAATTGATAAAGGTTTGATTTGAAAAAGAGAGACCTCTTGATTAGAAGAGATGATAGTTCATCAAACAGTGTGACCACTCAGTCTAAACTAACTTATATAACTAACAAATACTTTTCATTTTATCAAATATAACTTGCCATAAGGGAACCTCCCCAAAATTAGGGTTGGGGAAAAGGTTTTTTTTTTTTTTCCTTTCCAGGAGAATGAAGGCATCCAGCTAAGGAATCTGAAGACCACTGGACAAATGTGAAGAAAAAGGACAAATCATCCAGAAAAAAAATGTTCCAAGAAAAAGAGTAAATTGGCCTATTGATATATCACATCTCCAACAGGATAAAATTTTATAAATCTTCCTAAATGTTTGTTTCTTCTGTTCTCTACAGACACATAGTAAATAGTCTTTTTGTAGTATAAGTTCAATTAAAAATTAAAACTGACTTTGGAGTTGGAGTGTGGTTCTCTCCTCTTAACCCAAGCATGCTTGTTAAAGTAAAATCCAAAATCTCTGTCTCATGTCAGAAGAGCCACCTGATATGAGATAGATGTAAAACAAAAAAAATAGGGATTATTTTATTGCCACTAATCTCATAATCCTTTGGTTCTATTTTGACTCTTTAAAACTTTTTCATAAGGTATGACTATTATCTCAAAATTTGTAAGATTAATATATATATATTAAACTTTTTGTCATGATATTAATGGTCATATAGAGTACTAACTAATTCTAGAAGAATTCTAGCTTCCCATACATGATTTTGGGTTAGAGTCTCTATCAGGTAACTAGGAATTAAGTTTCTGTACTCTAGATGTACATAACAAATATTCGATCCTTTAACCTCTTTGAGATTTGCTGCATATGACATTTAAAATGTTTAAGTTTTCTGCAATGAACCATTACCACGCCTAACAGTGACCTTTGAAGTCTCCAAAAAGATGATAGGGTGCTGTGGGATGGTCTTTTATACACTGTGAATATGTGTTGCTACCATTGGTTAATAAATAAGATGTTTTGGTCTATGGCAAGGCAGCTTAGAGGCAGGCAGGAAATCCAAGCAGAGAGACAGGGAGGAGAAAGGCGGGGAGGAGGAGACTCTGAGAGCCACCCCGGAAAGCAAGATGTAATGCAATACAGGTAAAGCAATGAAGCTAAGTGCCAAAACAGATTAATAGAAATGGGTTAATTTAACATGAAAGATCCGGGCTGGAGAGATGGCTCAGAGGTTAAGAGCATTGACTGCTCTTCCAGAGGTCCTGAGTTCAATTCCCAGCAACCACATGGTGGCTCACAACCATCTGTAATGAGATCTGGTGCCCTCTTCTGGCCTGCAGTCACATTTGCTGTACATATAATAAATAAATCTTAAAAAAAAAACCAAAAAAAAAAAAAAAAAAAAAAAAAAAGCATGAAAGAGCTAGCTAGCAAGAAGCCTGAGCCATAGACAAAACAGTTTATAATTAATAATAAGCCTCTGAGTGATTATTTTAAAAGCAGCAGTGGGACTGTAGGCCTAGGTAGGACAGAGAAAAGTGTCCATCTACAATGGGGTCCCACAACAACAATTCCACTGGGACTATGATAACACCACCAAGCTGACAAACACCACAAAGATCAGCTTTGAACTATAAACTGCTCAGGACAATTTCAAGGTGGCTAGATGATCCATCCTCACATACTACTCTAGCCAGGACTTGAGACAAGCCCTGCATTTTTTCATTATGCAGAGATGCAGAGACTAGACAACAAATGATACAGCTACCTCTCCTAGGACTTGACAGTTCACCCAAATTTTTCTTTTTAGGATCCCCTAAAGATGCCATTGCGCCAAGACAGCAGGAAGTAATTTTAAAAACATAACACCCACATTCACAAGAGGTGGGGTAGGTAGTTTTTGGTTGTTCAGTGAGTTATGGATATTTGTCATTGTTTCAGATTGTTGGCTACAAGTTGCTAATGGTAATGGTTAAAAAAAAGCTGAACAAAGGAGACTAGATTTAGGGTTCTTGTTTTGAAAAAGAAAGAAAGAAAAGAAGAGAGAGAGAGAGAGAGAGAGAGAGAGAGAGAGAGAGAGAGAGAGAAAGAAAGAAAGAAAGAAAGAAAGAAAGAAAGAAAGAAAGAAAGAAAGGGAATATTGGTATGATAGGATAAGGGTAGATTATAGAATCTACTTTTAAACCAAAACAGAAACTAATAATCTTAAATATTTTACATTGATATGGATCTTTATATATTGATACAAAGTTGAGATTATTTTTCTTAGAACACACTGTACATATATTTCTAATCTTATTCAGGGTATTGTACCTATACATCTCATTTAACAATGTAATGCAAATTGCTAGTCCTTGAAAGTTATTCTTACCAACTATTTAGGATAATAAGGAAATGCAGGTTAGTAATTAGTCACCTATTACAATTGAACTTGTAGTCATATTAAGTATGCTTTCAAGGTCAAACAGAGATAATTTAGATAGACAGATTGTCTTAAAACACTTCAGAGATCTACAGAATACGGCATTTAAGATGTTTTAATAACAGTTTTTTTATGACACTGAGATATGTCTGATCCTGGCAGTACCAATCTACTTCAGAGAAGATGGTGGGCATCAGAGAAACTCCATATGAAGTTTATTTTCTTTGTGGCAAGAGTTGGCCACTAGGAAAGGAAGTGGCCTTGGCTCAGCTGCTGGCAGCATGCTGTCCAAATGTACAAGCAGGACACAAATAAAGGACTGTCAAACTTTGCCAAGACAAGACACAACAGCCCTTCAGAATATCTTGCTTCACAGACAATTCTGTCAGATATTAGAGCAAAGGCCAAAGTTGGATGCCCCAACATTGAAGAGGAACCTTGGGTGACTGTCCAGGCAGCCAGCTGTTTCTGTCATTTCTCACATTTTTTTTGGAAGTCGCTTGTTTGCACTTCCTCCTTACTCAGGTAATATTATTTCCTTCCCAGGTCTCTGAGGGAGTTGAAAGCTAGATAGTTATAGTTATAGTTTTCCTTGTTTACCAGACTCAGAAAAGAAAGTCACTAAAGAGGTGTAAAGTGTATACGGTTGAAAGATATTAAAAGATAATTTTGAAAATACAAGTTAGGATAGAAAGTGAATTAGGTACAACACTTTGGACTCACCAAAATAGGATAAATAATGGGTATTTTCTCTCAATTTGGCAAATGTTAATGGACATTGTTAATGTAATTCTTGACTGTATATATTATATATAGTTTTTACGTATTGTGTATAGTTTTGCTTATATTAATTATAACTTTTTAAAATTTTAGACAAAAAAGGGGAAATGTGGTGATATTTTGTTTGTGTTCTCACAAATAAAGCTCGCCTGGAGATCAGAGTGCAGAGCTAGCCACTAGAGGCCAGACAGTGGTGGCACACACCTTTGATCCCAGCACTTGGAAGGAGGAATAGAAAGTGATATGGCTTGGTGGAGAGAGGAAGTAATAAGGGGTAGAGACAGGAGCTTGGCCCTTTCAGTCTGAGGATACTATAGAGGTAAAAGTCTCTCTGGTGGCTTTGCTCCTTTACTGATCTTTCAGCATTTACCCTGTTATCTGGCTCCAGGCTTTTATTATTAAGACCAATTAGGATTCATACTACAATATAATAATAAGTCATGAGGACTCTGTACCCAACAAGATTTATCATGTCTCATCCAGTCTCAAAGGTGAGTTCCCATGTTAAAGGATCAGCTTATATATCATCTGTCTTGTAGTTTTTCTCTTGTTTCCTTTTTTATGTTTGCTGGGGATGTCTTTCTGTATGCTGTGAACGTGTTGCTCTGATTGATTGATAAATAAAATGCTGATTGGCCAGTAGCCAGGCAAAAAAATATAGTAGGCAGGATAAGCAGAGAAGAGAATTCTGGGAAGTGGAAGGCTGAGTCAGGAGATGCTGCCAGCTACCGCCACCATGAGAAGTAAGATGTAAAGTACAGGTAAGCCACAAGCCACGTGATAACTTATAGATTAATAGAAATGGGTTAGTTTAAAATATAAAAACTAGATAGCAAACAGCCTGCCACGGCCATACAGTTTATAAGTAATATAAGTCTCTCTGTGTGTTTACTAATGTCTGAGTGACTGTGGGCCCCAGTGGGACTGGAGAGATCTCCAGCTATATATATTTATAGCCAAGATTTTTAGAGGTATCCCTCATTCAAATCTAATCCCAATTAACTTTGAGGAAATCCATAGCTTTTCATCTCTTATGGAAGCAAAAGCACAACCTCTCCCCCAATGCAACACATTTTTTGACTTCCATTCTGAAGCCAAGGCATCTCTAAAGTATATAGGCTGGTTTAATTCAGCCGTCCCTTCCACAATCCAATGTCTCTCAGCAGCTGTTCATCAGTATTCAAAAACTTCATAGTCAACAAAGCACCATACAGGATTCAGACACCCTGTGTATTTCTCATAGAATATATATACTTAAACTATTTTTTATGACTGTCTATATCCATGTTATTTTTTTCTTTATCATCTAAGCACATATTTAAACATACTGTACCTTTTTAGAGGTTTTCTGTGTCTAGATCTGGCTTTACTAAGGTCCTGAAGCATTTTCTGACTACCTGAGACAAATATTACACTGCTATGTTAGCCATCATGTAGCTCAGCTTAGTGCATGATGCTTGTGCATGGCGCTGGTGGCTGGCTCCAGCCCATAGACAACAGCAGGTAGCTGCCTCTGTATGCCAAGCAATAGCCTGCCTTAGAGACTGCAGGACTAGGAATCCACATCTGGCTCCTTGTCCAGAACTTTTCTTAGCTTTCTTAGTCCCTATGTTTGGATATTTGAGCCTCCAGGTTGGATGCCATATGTAATGAGTCTTTCTCTGTCCTGCCAGCCAGATCCCAAATAACAACATGGAGATTTCTTATTAATTATGAAAACTTGGCCTTAGCTTAGGTTTGTTTCTAACTAGCTCTTGTAACTTAAATTAACACATTTCTATTAATCTCCATGCTACCATGTGGCTCATGGCTTTTACCTTTCCTCTTGTATGTCCTTCTTCCTCTGCATCTGGCTGGTGACCCCTCCTTTCTTCTTCCCAGAGTTCTCTCTGCCTGGAAGCCCCACCTATACCTCCTGCCTAGCTATTGGCTATTTAGCTTTTTGTTAAACCAATCACAGTGACATATCTTTGCACAGTGTAATCAAATACCTCACAATAAACCCCTCTATTACAGAAACTGGACCATGTTCTACTGTCTCATCTAAAGCGTGGTGCTCTTGCCCCAGTGTGTTCTGTCACACTGATTTTCTTTCCTATTCTAATCTCACCAGATTATGACTTTGGCACCAGCTGTCACTTTCCTAGAATTCTACTTATCAGCCACACTTCACAGAGCCAGCTCTTCTAGTGTTTGTCATTTTCCCTCTGTTTTGTCCAAAGACATCCATCCCTTCCATCCCTTGCCTGAACTTAGGTGCCCACTTGCTCAAGCTTGATCATGCTGGTCTCTAATGGTCCTACAACTGCCATCACTGCCCATGTCACTCATCATCATGTGCTATATTTTGTCTTTTTCTGTAGAAGTCAAACTCCATGAGAGCAAAGAACTTGCCTTTCTCCCCTTTGCATGCCCAGCACTTGGCAGAGGGCCTGGGGCCCAGCACTTGGCAGAGGGCCTGGGGTCCAGCACTTGGCAGAGGGCCTGGGGTCCTGAAGGTTTTCAGTAGACATTTGTTGCTCAAGTAACTATGTGACTAAAAGAAGAAGGAACCCTGGACTCATCAATGGAGACCTGAGGCCTTGTCCTTTTTCTCCATGTCTCTGGAAAATTGCTACTTATTTATTCATATTTTCTGAGCCCCTACTCCAAGGTATGATGGGTGTTAAGAAGTGGTTTCTGCCCCCAGAGAAGATGAAAAACAAACAGTTAATCATGGATATTGGGTACCAGGAGATGCCAACAGGGGGCCACTCCCTTAGCCTAGAGGAAGAGGTAGCTAAATTGCTAGAATTCTGAGACACTTTTTTCTCAGTTTCTCTGGCATGGCCAGACCTATAGTTATGGTTTGATACCCTGGATCAGTCTTGTGGCACAGTGGCAACACTGGTTAATAAAACCCAATTGTGTTTGCTGGAACCAGCTGTTTCTTACTTCGAGTGAGGATGGGTTGAAAGGAGGAGAGGGACTTGGGGAAGGCCCATAACATCTTGAGTGGATGAGAGCATTCACAGACATGGCCCTGAGACTGAGGGTTGGAAACACATAACGTGAAGGAGCAAGGGTGGGAGTCCTGAGCGAGGGGCAGCGGGTCTCACAAGGACCGGAAGGCTGGCATCTAGTGCCAGGAGGGGGAAACAGAAAGGTGAAGAATGTTCTCAAGGATGTTGACAGAAGAACCAGAACCAAGTTCTTCTATATTAGAGTCTGCTTTGGTCTCTTTGTGCCACTATTCCAAGATACCGCAAGCAACATACTTTACAAAGAATAGAAGTACATTCTCTCGTTGTTCTGCTGTCTAAGGATCAAGGTACCAGAATGTTCAGGTTCTGGTGAGGGCTGCTCCCTGCCTCTAAGGGGGTCCACTGGGTGAAAGAAACGGTGTTATGCTGGAAGGATGTGGGCAAGCAGGGTGAAGTCTGCCCTGGAGTCTTTTGGTAGGGACATTTAATCCCACTCCTGAGGATGGAACCCCCATGACTCCGTTGTCTTCCAAAGACCACATCTCTCAGTGCTGATGTATGGGGATTGCATTTCTACTTGGATTTGGGAGGAGCATTTTCAAATTATTTTGTTAAGATCAACACCTGGAATTGGCTTCACTCACTGAAGGAGAATGTGCACTCTCATAAGATTTTACTCTAAACATTGTGGATGCATTTTTTTACATTCTGCCAAATTGTTTTAGAGAAAGACCTTTTCAATTAAAAAGCCATAGATAAGAATGTCTGTCTCCTCCCTAAATAACTAAATATTATTTTAAGTTACAAAGCTATAACATTTTTTAGGCAATAGCATAGGTATTTAGATATGGCCATATTAAAACAAACAAAATTTCATTTTTCTGGAAGAACTTAAATTTTTTATTTCCATATCTCCCAATCAGTGGTCCAATTTCACACAAAATAAATTCCATGAAGTTCAAGACAGCAACCATGTCTCTATTTCTCAGTGAAAATCGTGTCTTCTGGGATTGGCGGAGGGAGGGCAAGTAGCTCAGCTGGTCACGTAGGACCTGAGACTGATGACCTAGAACCTACATTTAAAAAAAAAAAAAAGCTTAGGCTTAGAGGTGGAGAAAGGAGATGCCTGGGGCTTCCTGGCCAGTCTGTGGGATCCACGGGCTTCAGGTTCAGTGAGATATTGTTTCAAATAAGCGATGGAGAGTAATAGGGGAACACACAGAGTCAACCTCTAGTCTCCGCACACATGGACACAAGGACCATGTGTGAGTGGTAAGTGTACACACACATGCACACATCACATCCTATTAAATTACGTTTATTTTTTTATAGCTAAATGTTCCCATTATTTAAAAGTTTCTTCAGTTACTATGCTCTTCCAGGTCTTTTGCCACACTGGGAACACTTTCACTTTTAATACTATAAAACATGCTGCAGTGGATAATCTGGCATACAGACAACATTGTCTCATCTGAGGCTTTCTGAAACATCTGTTTGAACCAAAAAATACGTGCATTGAAATTTCTTTTGTGATTATTGCCAAACAGCTTTTCAAAAAGATACTAATGACCTGGGCATGCCCATTTCATTCATTTTCATGGGCATAGGTGGAATCCACTTTCAGTTTTTATCAGATCACTGGGTAAGATTGATATAATAGTTCAATAATTTTGCTAGTAGAGTTGAGTACCTTTATGCTGTAGGATGTTCTGTATGGCAAATGTGTTGCTGATTAGTCAATAAATAAAACACTGATTGGCCATTGGCTAGGCAGGAAGTGTAGGCGGGACAAGGAGGAGAATAAAGCTGGGAAGTGGAAGGCTGAGTCAGAGAGACACTGCCAGCTGCCACGATGACAAACAGCATATGAAGATGCCGGTAAGCCACGAGCCACGTGGCAAGGTATAGATTAATGGAAATGGATTAATTTAAGCTGTAAGAACAGTTAGCAAGAAGCCTGCCACGGCCATACAGTTTGTAACCAATATAAGTCTCTGTGTTTACTTGGTTGGGTCTGAGTGGCTGTGGGACTGGCGGGTGACAAAGATTTGTCCTGACTGTGGGCCAGGCAGGAAAACTTAAGCAACACCTTTATAAAAAGATGGTCCACATCACCTGTTACATTCCTTGTCAGTGTTAAAGCATTTCTAATGACATTCCCTTTTTCTTCGTAATTGTTTTTGAAAAGTCACGCCCTTAATATTTTCATTTCCTCCTTTCCCATTTTTCTCATAATTAACCTTCCAAAAGTCCCCAATTGAGCTATAAACAAAAACTTACTGCTCTTATAATAGGGTAACCATTATTCTGGTATTTCCATTTATTGCCCCCTGATTGATTCCAGTCTTTTCTGGATTCCCTATTTCCCTTTTTCTTATTATTCATCCCCCCTTTTTACAGCATGACTTCAAGCCACTCCCAAAGAAGGAATGCAAGGAAAGTAAGAATTCTGCATTCTACATATTTGCATGTCTAGAAAGTCTTTACACGTTAGCTTTGCTGGGTATAAAATTATATGTTGCTAATAGAAGGCATTTCTCCGTCTCCTGGCATCCAGTGATCTGGTGACAAACATGTTTACCAATCTGATTCTGCCTCTACAGAAACAAAACTCACCAATCCGAGACTACCTTAAGGATAGTCTCTTTGTTTTTGATATTCTGAAATGTTACACTCATTTGATATTATATGATTTCTTTTCCATTCATTCTACAAGTATAGTTTGAATATTGTATACTTGAATTTGGGGAAGTTTGACCATTTTTTTTTCAGTTTTCTCCCTTCCCCTTTTTAGTAATTCTTTACAGTCTAATGTTAAAAAAAAGACATTTTTCTAATTTAACTCTATTATTTCATTGTTCATATATATTCTGTTGATGTTTTAATTTCAACAACTATATTTTCTTATATTTTTACTTATTATTACTGTGTGTGTGTGTGTGAGTGTGTGTGTGTGTGTTTACGCGCATGCATGAGCATGCCACAGTGTGCGTGTGGAGGTCAGGGGACAACTTTTGGGAGTCAGTTCTCCTTTTCCAGCAGGGAAACACTTTTACCCTCTGACCATCAACCTGGCCCCATATTTTTATCTTCTAATCTGGTTCTAATCCCCCACTTAATTTCTCTCTTCCTACAATGGTATCTTGGCTTATTAATGAAGAAAATTTTTCTTCTGTTTCCCAAACTAATACTATATAGGATGATATTCCTGTTACTTTTGCTTTTCCCTCTCCTTTTCACATTAATTTCCATTCATATTTAAGAATGGTTACAAAGAAAGAAAATCCAATATGCTCCTTTGCAAGATATTACTATATGGAGTTCATCCCTTTTATCTTGCTCATCCATTTCCCCTCTTCAGATGCGGCCCAGGCCTCCCTTTCCTGAAGATGTCTCCTAGCCAAAGAGTAAGTGACAATTGTCTTAAGGGGATTGTTAGGACCTGATGAAATCACCATGTATTCATCTTTAGTATGTCTTTCACCTGTCAAGTTTCCTTCCTTCCTTCCTTCCTTCCTTCCTTCCTTCCTTCCTTCCTTCTTTCCTTCCTTCCTTCCTTCCTCCTCCCTCCTTCCCTCCTTCCTTCCTTCCTTCCTTCCTTCCTTCCTTCCTTCCTTCCTTCCTTCTCTCCCTCTCTCCTTCCTTCTTACTCCTTCTCCTTCCTTCCTTCCCTTCTTTTCTCCTCCCTTCCTTCTCTCCTTTCCTCTCTCCTTCCTTCCTTATTCCTCTCTCCTTCCTTTCTTTCCTCCTTCCTTCCTTCTTTCCTTCTTCCCTCCCTTCCTCCCTTCCTTCTTTCCTGCTGAGGCAGACTTTTGCTAAGCAGTTTAAATTTGTTATCCTCCTGCTCCTGCCTTCCAGGTGCTGGGAACCTTGATGTTTATCACCATAACCAGTTTCATCAAGATTTTAGAAGTATGTTATTTAACTTCCTAATATTTGGGAGTTTTTTTTTTTTTTTTTTTTTTACTGGATATGCTGTTTTTTAAATTTATAATTTAATTGTGGTCAGATAATATACTCTGTATGATTTTAATTCTTTATTTGTATTGACACATGTTCTGACTACAGCATGTGTTCTATGTTGGCAAATTTGTCTTATGCCCTTGGCAATCAGTACCTTCCTTGTTGCTGGGTACAGCAGTCTTGAAAATCAGTTATATCACTGTGATTGGCAGGGCTGTTTACAGTGTATTTTATACAGTATTTTTATTGTGTGATAGATAAAATGATACAGGAAGGTACTAAATATGAATCATGATTGTAAATTAGACTTTCCCTCTGGGAATATATTCAATTTATATAGTTTGAAGCATTGCTATCCAACATACATTTACAATTGTTATGTCTTCCTGATAAATGTATTTTTTTAACACTGAGAAACATTCCTCCCTTTCTGACACAATGTTCTTTGTTCTTGAAGTCTTATTGTGTTACAAAATAGTAATTTGTCTTCTTATGACCATTATTTGTATGAAATTATTTTTTAGCAATAATTTGGATTTTCTTTTTGAAACAAATCTCTAATTGACAGCATATAGATGAGTCTTATTTTGGTATCATTTTCTTGATTTTAGGTATTAGAGTTTTTAGTCCATTTACATTTATTGTAGTTCATCACATGAGTGGATTTTATGTTACTATTTTCTTATTTGTTTTCAGTTTATCTCTTCTGCTTTTGGTTTCTCTGTTTCTACTTTCTGACTTCATTTTGAATTTATTGATTTTATTATTTTCAGAATTCTTTTTTTTTTTTTTTTTTTTGAGACAGGGTCTTATTATGTAGTCCTGGACAGCCTGGAACTCACTGTACAACAATCTAGCCTTGAAATCACAGACACCCGCCTGCCTCTGCCTCCTGAGTCATGGGATTAAAGGCCTGTGCTACAATACCTGACTAGAATTCTATTTTATTTAATTATTTGGAGAGAGAAGGAGAGAGAGAGGGAGGGAGGGAGGGAGAGAGAGAGAGAGAGAGAGAGAGAGAGAGAGAGAGAGAGAGAGAGAGAAGTAGAAGGAGGTTATAAACTCTCAAAGCCATTATCAGAGACTCTTTCCATACACCTTTTTCTTAGACAGATTTTTTTTTATGGGTATATATGTGTTTCTCTCTGGGTATGTATATATGTGCACACATGTGTAAGTGCCTGAGGAGGTCAGAAGAGAGCTTCAGAGCCCCTGTGTCTAAAACAACAATCCTTAGTTCATGGTAAGAGCACTGGAGAATCAATGTCATGAAAGCAAGGTGGGTTTCTTGAGATTCTGCAGAAGCTGGGAATCACCCAGGCCAAAAAGCAAACACGGATACTTTGCCTCTTTGGTGCAAAACAGTGGTTTTTGTCTTTCTAATCGCACCCATGTATTCTTCACTGGCTGAGTTCCAGGGAGATACAGTCATCCTGGTGTCTCCTTTTGCCCACTGCTCAAATGCTTCATCTTAGCACCTCAGGACACAGAGTCTTATGTAATGTATGCCCTGGGGCTTGCTATCCCTGCCTCCCCTCCCCCATTTCTCACACGTGGGCTCATTGACATAGCAAACTGCCCCAAACTTTTCAACCCTGGGATGAAGTGAGAGCTCCTAGACAAGCGGGCACCAGCTACAGCTGGTGGAGACAGGGGCTCAGTGCTCCTGTTCATTCACTAATGAGCAAAAATGCTCCTCATTCGGAAAATGGACCACGATGGAGTTTCGGGCAATTGTGAATACCCGATGTAAGTGCTGGGGAACAAGCTCCAGGCCTCTGAAAAACCAGCAAGGGCCCTTAAAGGCTGAGCAAGCTTTCCAGTTCCCTTCCCATACACTTCTTTGTCAATCACACATACCTTTCTTTTTATGCTTCTGTTGATGAAAGCATGCTCTCACACACATGCACACACACGTGCATGCACACACACACACACACACAAACACACATGCGTGTGCTCTCATACTCTGTGAATCTTAGCTTCATTTGTACACCTTCCCATTTCCTTATGTTCTGATATTGACAGCATTTAATATTTCCCCAAATACTATCACATCAAAAAAACTTGTATCTAGAGTTCTTCATTTGTTCCTTGCTTGGTTTATTTTGTTTTTGCTGAAGTAAGTCTTTCAGGGAGTTTAACATTAATAAATGTTAGATAAAATCCTCTATCATTATTCATTTAAATTACTATACATAAAATATTTATTTTACACTTGAACACAGATTGAGTAGCTATGAGATTGTATATGAAAAATCTTTTCTCTTAGATTTGAATACATTACTTTTTCCTCTCAGTATGCCTCTGAGATTCCATTTTTTTCTTGTTTGTGGATATATTATTTTTTTATCTGAAAAAAATTAAATTTCGGGGCTGGAGAGATGGCTCAGAGGTTAAGAGCACTGACTGCTCTTCCAGAGGTCCTGAGTTCAATTCCCAGCAACCACATGGTGGCTCACAACCATCTGTAATGAGATCTGGTGCCCTCTTCTGGCATGCAGTCATACATGCTGTATACATAATAAATAAATAAATCTTTTTTAAAAAAATTAAATTTCTTTTTGCTCTATCAGTGATTTTTATGGAGTTTTACATGATGTATTTAAAGCTACTTTGTACAAAAGGAACTTAGTGGAGAATCGACTCCATATATTTTCTCCTATTAGAATAATTTATCCTCTCTGACCTATTTCTTCTCTCATACCAGAAGTTAATCAATAAAATTCACAACCTGCTTTGGGGCCAAAACTTGAAGCTGTTGATTTGTGTCCGTTCTGTTTGAACATCTGTTGTCGAAAGGTTCTGTTTGAACATCCGTTGTTGTCGAAAGGTTCTGTTTGAACATCCGTTGTTGTCGAAAGGTTCTGTTTGAACATCCGTTGTTGTCGAAAGGTTCTGTTTGGAGACTTTTCCTTGCTTCATTCTTGTTTTCAGCCCACCCACGTCCATTCCCCACATCTCCCGCCCTCCCTCTTCCTCTCCCCCTCTCTGTCTCTATGTGTCTGTCTGTCTGTCTCAGAGTCTTGCACATGCCGGGAGACACCCTTAGCCACATCCTTTTATTTTTGCCAATCTTATTGTACTAACTTGAGAGCGTCTTCTGCTGTCTGGGAGTGGCTGTTACTGTGGTTTTAGTGCCCATGTCGACGCTGGACCCTCTGACACATTTGACCCTTTCAATCATGTATCTTCCTCTGTGTCCCAGATTCTCTGAATGCCTGCATAACCATTTTACTGTGGACTGGGAGGAAGATTTGGGGAACCCCACTCTGCCAGTCCCTTATGTGGGAATTAAAGAAACTAACTTGAATTGTGTCTTTGGGACAAAACTTACAAGCCGTTAACAGCAGCGTTTGAGGGACTGTCGCACAAACAAATGTGGAAAGTCTCTAAAAATCTTGACCTTGACCTATGTTGGGCAAATGAGACCAAAATGGAGATACCTGATTCTAGGGTAGGGCCAATATCAGGATGGACTTCCAAGGAGAAAGGCTAACCCCAGCAATGGCCGTTTTATGTAGAATCAATTACAACTTCACTACACCATTTGTATCTAACATTGTATTCCCCAGCCTGGGAGTATAGCAGGCGTCATGAGGCCTAATTGGGCCTAGCTGAGCAGAGCTCGTGGGTACCCAGAGGATGTGATTGTCTCCTATTCCCTGGCCGGCACCATCTGTGTCTCTCAAGACCTAAGAAACAATGGAAATGAAGCAAATGTTACGCTTGAGCATCACACACCGAGGGCCTGCCTGAGTGGCATTATTCCTGTTGGCCCAGTTTCCCAGGGCACACTGCTGGGCCTAATTTCTGTGCTTGCTCATTCTGCTGGGACTGCAGACCTTTGAGAGCACAGAAGGAACGTAGGCCGTGTTGGAAGCACGGAATTTACCACACTGACACCTCTCTCTTGTAATACCGTGTTCCCCCCAGGATAGCATCTAATTGCTACTTGAGCAAACCCACTGTCTTTACCCCAACAGCCTTGCCCAGTAGGCTATTGCAAACATTTATTATTCTTTGAATGACAAAGCTCTGCCCATCTGTCTGTTCTGAATTTGTTTTTGTTTTTTTTTTTTCTTTTTTGAGCTCCATTTCTGCCCCAACTCCTGTCATGGAGGCAATATCAAAAGTAGCAACATGCATTGATATTATCCACTCTGCTAAGGAGCTTGTGCACTGCAGTCTGCCCCCTTCAATATCTTCTCTGAAGTGAGGGACATGGAAGATTATTTTCTTTTTTTTTTTTCTTTTTTTATTTTTATTTTGCAGGAAATCAGCACGAGGGAAAATATTTTGCTAACATCCAACTTCTCTTCAACAAAATCTTCCTGCTCTGAAAAGAGTGCCAGAGAAACCTATTTACAGAAGGCTCATTTTGGAGACAAAATGGTTGTCATATCCCCTTGACTATCGCTTAATGCACTTAGATGAAAGGGTGAAAAGTGTCGTGTGTATTTGGATAATTCAAAGACAGAGCTGAGGGAAAAGGGTGGAGCCTCCAGGAAGCAACATTCCTACCCAGTAGGGCTACTCATCATTTACAAAGGGGCATCAGAGGCCAGGCTTACCACATCACAGTCACATCAAATCCAACAAACCCACAGGGAGCTCTTGATATTATCTTTTTTTTTTTTTTTAATATGTGAGGAATAAGGTATTTGGATAAGGTCAAATACATGGATGCAAATTTCATGTCAAACTGTATTTTCTGGGCATTCATGACCTGCCTATCATCTGCCTCACCCCACTCAGTTAATGCTCACCTAGTCCTTCCTGGGTGACAGCTGGTGTTACCTGGGGTCATCTGGTATTTTACTATGATTATTTTAATAAGCAAGTCCTTTTAAGTGGACTTTCTTCACTGCTTGATTTCTAGTGACTTCTTGTGTCCTTTCCATTTTCCACTGCTCTGACAGATTGAGTAAAACCTTCCATTTCATTGTTCACTGGCTCCTCTAAATCAGAGAAGTCGGTCACATATCAGTCTCCAGTTCCAGGTTTTCAATCTTCTAATGCTGGTACTTGAACTCAGGACCTCGTGCATATGGAGCAGCAGATACTTTACCACTCAGCTACATTCCCCGTATCGCCTAGAGGTTAAAAAAAGAAACAAAACCCTAACATCAAGCATGGCGACTACTGCCTCCTCTCAGGACAGGGATGTATGATCCTTGCTGGTTAAGTAGCTTCCCTTCTCCCTTGTCTTGGCCATGTCAGGAAAGGAGCAGGGTCTTAATGTGTCAGAATCTTCTCTTCAGTCTCAAGTGGACACAGCAGGGGTATCATCTCTTTCTCTTTGTATAATTTGAGTGAATATGGGTTAGCCCGTTGTTCTCCATTTGTTACTGTTGCTCTAACAGAATGCTTGAGGCTGGGTAATTCCTAAAGGAGGGAGGTTTGTTTCACCTCATAGAATCTGGGAGACCCAAGAGCATGGTGCTAGCACCTGTCTGGTTTCCAGAAGGACTTTCTGCAGGAGTGTGGAAAGAAGCAACCTGAGGCCTGAGCTTGCTTTACAATAACTCGCTCCTGTTCTGGAAGAGTGAGAACTCACACAGGAAGGCATTCATAGTTTATGAGAACGTAGCCCCATGGCTTACCCATCTCTCAGCTTCACCTCCCAACACTGCGGCACTGGGACCAAACTTCAACATGAATTTTGGCAGGAATGATAGATATTCAAACCATAGCAGTTAACATCTGCTATGTAGGTAGTCTCTGTCTGTAGATTCGGACTAACACAGAGGAAGGCAGAACAGAAAGATGGACACTCAGATTTCACTGTCTTCTAAGCTTTTGAATGAAGATTCCGCACAAGTTCCTCTGCCCTTGGACTTGCTCACTATGGCAACAGCTAAGTTCTTATTGAGATGGTTTGGAACTCTCTTCTGTCCCCTGCTACCAGTGCCGAGTTCTCTGGAAGAGGGAAGAACAAGATTTTGATGTTCCAGCCCTTACCAGCTGCTATAGTGTAAATCGCTGCCCACTGAAGATATTAAGTGGAAAATCTCTGAAAAAATAACAATGGTCTGTTATTCCCCTTTCGGTAAAAGTTTTGAAAAATATTTCTTATTATGTGCTCTCTCTCTCTCTCTCTCTCTCTCTCTCTCTCTCTCTCTCTCTCTCTCTCTCTGTATGTGTGTGTGTGTGCCACACACCATGGCACACATGTGGGGCTCAGAGGACAACTTTGTGGATTGGGTCCCCTCTGTCCACTTTATGTAGGGTCCAGGGATTGAACTATACCATCATGGTTTTCCCACAGGAAACCGTATCCCCAGAGCTCACTCACCCACCTCGGCCTTAGACTTTTTTTCAAACGCGGTCTCACTCTACAGCTTGGGCTGGTCTACAACTCCCTGTGTAGGCCAAGCTGACCTTGACCTTGTGGTTGTCTTGCTCCTCCCTCCCAAGTGCTGGGAGGACAAGCGAACACCACTACACCGGGCTCACAACGGACCTTGTGACCCAGCTCCAATCTACCACTGATTGAACTTGTTTTCCCACAGAGCCACTGAGGTGAGAGAAATTGTCACTGGGCCATTTGGCTGGCCTGTTCTGACCTGTCCTGTATCCCAGGAATGACTCAGATCTCCAAAGGTACTGCTGGGTGAGGAAGGAGGAACGTGGGATGATAACAATGAATTAAAATCTCTCTCTCTCTCTCTTTCTCTCTCCAGTCCTGGAGATGGAACCCAGGGCCTTCCTTGTACATGGTAGGCAAGGGATCTGCCAATGAGCTATACCTCAGGAAGGATTACAGTATCCGGCTGTGGTTTTCCGAGTATAATTTGTGCTCACCTCTCTCTTATCTTCAGATCCAGAGTCCACTCATGAATGTGCATCTGTCACACACTCCTCTGTGGCAGGTGAGCCCCAGGGCCTGACATTCACTTTCTTCCTCTGGTTGGGTTTGGTGCTGTGTGCCTGCAGAGCTCGGGACTCCAGTGTGGGTTTGAAAACGCTCATGGGAGAAGAACGTGGGGCTTCCCAGGTTTGTTCCTGTTCTTTCTCTTCTGACCTACTCCCTCAGCTTCTGCTTCTGCTGCATGGGTTTGCTTTCAGCTCGTTTACCTTATATCTCTGAGACTCAGTTTCTACCTCTGTGGAATGAGTCTAGAAATCCTCAGCCCATAGGATTCTGGGAGGAAAGCATGCCCCAGAACCCAGTACCCAGCATCTAGCACCTACATCCAAGCACCCAGCACCCACCGTCACGCCCCCCGCCCTCCAGGTGCCTAAGACATTATACCCAGGTGACCTTCTCTTTTCTTTCTTGCCTTCTCTTGACACCTCAGTGTTTCTATGAGGCACCAGCACCGGAAGAGGCACCGGCACCGGAAGAGGCCCAGCGGGGTCTGAGAACTACAGTGGAAGTCTTTAAAATCCATTACCAGGTTTCTAGGCAGTGCTCTGTCTGTGTTGTTATCAGTGGATTCTGGCATGAGTGTGTGTGTGTGTGTGTGTGTGTGTGTGTGTGTGTGTGTGTTGGTCATTTTATTGACCTGTTTCCTGAGGACTCTTCTTTAGGGTCCGCAGATGGCGAGGAAGGGGAATTGCTGTGGGCAGAGGAAGGAACTGATCTGAGGCGCTCTTCCTCGTAGCCGCAGCAGGAGCCGCTTCCACCAGGGCAATGACTCACCCTGTATTAATTGTGCTGCAATTATCCCGAGGAGCCTGAGTTTCCTCTCCTGTCTGGTTCCTTTTGACCTGCGCAGCTGTCTAATAGAGATGGCTTTTGCGATTTCTTGGTTAATGTGGTTCATTATTTCTAGCTCCGCCTTCGGTGGCCGGGATTCTTTCTCCCCCAGCTCTGACTTGGAGACTTTCATGAGTTGTGTCTTCAATTGGGGCTCCCCGGTGCTGCCTGCATTGTCTGTGGGAGAAATTTCATTTGCAAATCAGAAGGAGTTCACAGAGTGTGCTGCTTCCAGACTCCGGTTTCATCTTCCCGCGCCTCTCCCCGGTCACCTCCACACGCCTTGGTTGAGGAAGATAAAGTCCCTGTTTCCCAGACCTCCGCGAGAGCCATGTATATGAGCAGTAGGCAGGAATTTGTTTGTGCCTTAACTGTGCTAATTATCTGCAGAGGGCTGCAGAGCAAACGTGTCTCTTCTCTTGGCATCTCGCCTCATGCTGGGTCAGGCCACTGAGACCCGGACGCTGGAAGCTTCTGATGTCAAATGTCTTTATGAAATTATAAAAATTACACCGGCTTACCTGAAACTTTCTATTCCCTTCAAAACCCAGCAGAGAGGGCCTCGGGTGGCTTAGGGAAACTTGTGAAAATCACATTCATCCTTTGTAAGCTTAAGCCAGATGGTCCAGAGCACTAAATTCGCTGTCAGTAACTCCTCTGCCGAGTCTCCTGGACGGGGGAGGTGGGCTCGTTGAGAAGGAGAATAAAATCTCTCTTGTCTTGGAGTCCCTTATCCTTTTCCAGGATGGTCACCAGCATTGATGTAAAGAAAACACTAGGGTCCTTAGAAACAAAGACAAAAGTGGTAGTCACTGGAAGACACAGCAAGGGAGGACCACCGGCGAGACGGTACAAGGTCATCTCTCCGTGCTTAGGATGGGCCATTATTTCCAGGGTTAAGAACAGTGTGGTCTATCCCTTTCCTTTCTCTTTGCTGTGTTAACAAAAATGCTGGAGAAAAGTAACTTGAAGAAGGAAGGTTTATTTTACCTTACGGTTGGAGGGTAGAGTCCGTCCCGCAGGGAAGTTGGGCACCAGGAGCGTGCAGCAGCGGGTCCCATCACAGTCCCACCACGGAAGCAGAGCGAACCTCAGCGCTGGAGCTCAGCTCACTTTGCCTTCGGGTTTAGTCTCAGACCTTTACTCATTGAATGATGCCGCTCACATTTTGGGGTGAGTCTTCCCGCCTTAATTAACTCAAGCTAGAGACTCCCTTACCTAGACTCCCTGCCTGGAGGCTTGTCTCCCAGGGGACACAGGAGACTCTCAAGTTGACAAACAATGCTGACCACGGGGGTTGGGGTGGGGGGCGCAGACAGGCTGAGTCCTGGGAACTCTTAACCCATTCTTGCCCCTGTATATTGTTTCTCCAGAGAAGCAGGGACTGCAGTCCCCTCCCCCATTTGCGTGAGCTACTGCCCAACTGGGTGGTTCCTGTCAGTTCCTCCTCCATACCTGGGAGAACCACTTTTCCTTGACAGAAATGAGGGCTGCTGATGTATTCCTGTTGGCAAGGCTTCAGGAAGCCAAAAGGAAAAACCATTGTTATGAGGGGCTTTTCAACTCCACCTCCCCGGGTTGTGCTCCAAGTGAAGACAACTGTCAGGACAGAGCAGAGGTCAGCTGAGGGCTACACACTGTTGGTCTCAATCTGTGGCACCTGTCCTAGGGTAGGGGCCCTACTGGGGGAAGAGGCTGCGTAAGGCCTTTTCACCTATTACTTAGGTTTTGAAGACTTGGGATATCCTTGCTCCTAGGGACAGGCATCCCCAGGAAGTGTCTCTTGCTAATAAGGGAGAGCTAGAGGTAAGTTGGACCTGGCTCCTTCATCATGTCTTAAATGGGTAAGTAAAAGGTTTTGAGGTACTCTCTCCCGACTAGTTTCCTGTGAAGCTGTTAAAAAGATAAATAACCAAGACATCGGCAGAGTTGACATAAATGTTTACACCTTAGTTAATTTTTTCAGGGTTTATTTATATTTATATTTATGTATATATGGGGGGAGGTATGAGCATGGGACTGTAGTGCCTTTGGAGTCCCCTGGAGCTGTACAGGTGACTGTGAGCTGTGGGACACAGAGCCTCTGGAAGACAGGTAAGAGATCTCAATCACCGCGCCATACTCCAGCCCTAGTACCAGCTTTTCTGAACTGTCATGGAACCCTGGGGGGTTCCATGTGTCCGACTGGGGGGAAGGGTGCTCATGAAAACTCTGGCAATGGTAAAAGGTTTCTACATGTGCAACAACTAATTAATTCCAAACAAATGTGTAATGAATCCGAGATCCTCTGCAGTGCTCACCTGGCTGCAGTGCTCACCTGGACTGCAGTGTGTGTCTGTACCTGGGCTGCAGTGTGTGCCTGCACCTGGATGCAGTGTGTACCTGCACCTGGATGCAGTGTGTACCTGCACCTGGGCTACAGTGTGTGCCTGCACCTGGATGCAGTGTGTACCTAAACCTGGATGCAGTGTGTACCTGAACCTGGATGCAGTGTGTACCTGGGCTGCAGTGTGTGCCTGCACCTGGATGCAGTGTATACCTGCACCTAGATGCAGTGTATACCTGCACCTGGATGCAGTGTGTACCTGGGCTGCAGTGTGTGCCTGTACCTGGGCTGCAGTGTGTGCCTGCACCTGGACTGCAGTGTGCACCTGGGCTGCAGTGTGTGCCTGCACCTGGGCTACAGTGTGTGCCTGCACCTGGACTGCAGTGTGCACCTGGGCTACAGTGTGTGCCTGCACCTGGGCTACAGTGTGTGCCTGCACCTGGACTGCAGTGTGTGCCTGCACCTGGACTGCAGTGTGTGCCTGCACCTGGACTGCAGTGTGTACCTGGGCTACAGTGTGTGCCTGCACCTGGACTGCAGTGTGTACCTGGGCTGCAGTGTGTGCCTGCACCTGGACTGCAGTGTGTACCTGGGCTGCAGTGTGTACCTGGGCTGCAGTGTGTACCTGGGCTGCAGTGTGTGCCTGCACCTGGGCTGCAGTGCTCATCTGGGCTGCAGTGTTCACCCGAGCTGTAGTGTATGCCTGCACTGCAGCCTGAGTTCTGAACACACACCATCCCCACTTGGCACTGCTATGCTGCTTCTCCACACACACCAACAAATGTAGCCCCAGACACCTCAATTCCACTACGAGACTATTGTGTACTATGAACGACACCTTTCTGCCCTTATGGAAATATAACGGTTGAGTTACCATCCTACCGTCATTCCTCAATATGCATTAAAATCCGTACATCTGTGCGTTGCATTGCATTTGAACATTTAATTTGAAAAATTGTCCCTGGAATTTATGAGTTAAGTTTTATTTTAAAAACTCAGTGAATTTTGACTTAGGATTAGGACAGAATTTCCAACAACTTCTGAAATGACCCTAAACTTTCTTCTGCCATTTTGTATGGTGCATTCATGAAAGGAGGTGTTCACAGCATTGGCAACTGTAAAATCAAAATATCATTCAACTATGAAAAGTGTTGAAGATGCTCTATGTCTTGCAGTATCAGATATTCATCCAGGATTGAATTCTTTACATAAAAATAAGCAAGCATACCCATTTTATTAGTATGCAAATCAGCATTCAGCTTTAATAAATGATAAGATTATATGTGAAAAAGATTTATTTTGACTCAGTTTTAGAAGATGGCTGGATCCATTGCTTTGTGCCTTAGGCGAGGCTGAGTATTGTGACAGTGGGACCATGTGGTAGACACTGCTCATCTGACGATGGTCAGGGAGCAGAGGGGACTCAAGACGCAGCCAAGTACATACCCTCAACACTTGCCTTCTCCACTAGGCTCCATCTTTGAAAGTTCCCACCATCTCCTCCTAATGCTGTCAGATTATGAATCCATTCATTAGTTCAGAGAGGATTATCCATTCATTAGACCGCAGCCCTCTTGGTCCAGCCTCTTGTTCCTGGAGAGATCCTCACAGACACACCCAGAAGTGTGCTTTACTGATCTCCAAGGCATTTCTCAGTCCAAAATCTTGACAGTGAGATTAGCCAGCATGGAGCTTGGTGACACCAGCACCACTCAAGAGACAGGATTTCAGAAATGAACTTGAGATTGAAACTCCCTGAACCCATTTGGACTGGCCCTCCTATGTTGAGTTTGGTTATTATTATATCTGTTAAAGTTTCAGAAGTCGCCACATGGATCCACCAAACATGGGTTAATGAGACAATATCAAGTCTTTCCCATTGTCCTTCCACACTTTCATTCTAGCCCCTTGTATGCTTGTCCAATTATGTATGTAGCTGTTTGTTTCTATTTTCTCACTATCAAGAATAATGATTGTTGACAGTTCTTACACATCTATGAAGTAGAAAGACTTTTGCTGTGCACATACAGAGTGAAGGCTTGAGACAGGGTGGCAGTGGGCATTGATGGGAGAAGGAGCCATCAATGTGAGCAAGTGTGTGGAGGACGAGAGCAGAGCAGTGCATGAAGAGCAGGGGTACCGTTCGGCCGGACAGCAGCTGCACTCCGAGGGCAGTGAAGACGGAAAGGCAGGTGGAGACAGGCTGCAGACGACTCTGGCTGTCTGAGAGGCAAACAGGATCAAGAGATGATGGGAACCACGGGCGGGGTTCGAATGGGTTATGGACACGCTAAAGGAATGTTTTCTGTGAGGTGTCTGACAGCGGTCCGAGTAGAATGGCAGAGGGAAGGAGAAGGAACAAGGTACCTGCCGAGGGTTTAGGAGCCTTTTGTAAGAGCTGAAACAAGACTCCAAAAAGGTAGGATTTGTAAGGTCAGTGAGCACTTGAGTGGAGTCGGGCAGCGGGAATGAAAGTGAGGGGCGGTTGACTCTACCTCAGGAGCTAGATGGGAACGTGGCTAGTGAAGGCTGAGGGATCGGGAATGAGTGGGAGAGTGGGGAACGCAGGAAGACAGTGAGGTAAAGCAGGGGTGGATTGTGCAAGGCTGTGTCTACTGGAGGATAAGTCAAGCCAGAAGCCAGATGTTCTGTCTTGATCAGGAACCCACTAACATGACAGATCTCAGAGTTAGACTGTGTGTCCCTGAGCCCTTGTCCGAGTGATGATGGCTCATCCCGAGGGAAGCTCCTGCCTGCTGATTGGCACAGAGGTTTGGCACTGCCCATGGGCTGAGTTACAGGGGCAAAACAAAAAAGTCAGACTGCTAATTTAGGTCCTCAAACTTGGTTCCCACTAGGCCAGATTGAATATAAAGAGGCAAATCTCCTCTTGTTTGTTGTTTCAAAGGACAGGCCAAAGATTTGTCTTTTTTTGAAAGGAAAGCTCTTTGGCTCTCTTGCCACAGCTGGTTCTGGGTCCTTGGCAGCACTCCCTGTCCAGGACTGCTTGTCCATCAGAGCACACATGGACAACCTGCAAGGCAACAAGAGATCCATTCCCTTGGGCAGCTGTGTGGCTACACATGTGCACAGAGTTCCTTTTTATCTGACATTGAATTGGTGGCTTCCGGGCATGGATTGGTTTTATGACATCAAATAGTTTTCATCCATCTCAAAAATCAAGACCCAAATATAATAACAAGAAATAAAAATAAGAAAATAATAAGTTCAGGGAAATGAAAAATGAGAAAAGGAGAAATAGCCCTCACCTGGTCTCTGCAGTACTCCCCTGCTGCTTTGAGAACTGTACGTGGGGTATTGGCAGCTAACAACTACAGAAATGTTTTTTAAAAATGGTTTTTGATGTCAAGGCCTAATATTATTCATACTTTTCCATAGCCTCAAACAATGTCTTCAGATAATTCAGGTAAAGGCAAGCCAAAACAAAACAACACCATGAAGGCATTATTACACACAGACACTTTGAGCTGTGCCACCCGCCTCTCAGTGTCTTTGAACCTCGAGTGATGAGAGAGCATCTTGTTCTCTAGGGGATACTCTGGGAGCTGTTTTGACTTCAACACAGGGCAATGAAACAAGATTCTCTGGCTTTCGATATGTGTTTACTGCCAGCTCCACCAAGCTCTATGTCTTCTATGTTTACCATCAATCAAGGCTCTGATTGGGAGGCTGTGGCATGCCGAGGTATATGTCCCCTATCTGTGGCACACAGGTTTTGACTTGGGGGCCAGAGGTCTGGACTAGCCCTTACCACGTGGTTGGGTGCTACAGAACTGAGGAGGAGAAGGCTTTCATCAAGAGTTTGGCAGGAGAACCTTTCCTAGCCCTGGTTCCTCCCAGAATAACACTGGCCAGCATCATCAAATGATGATGGGGACTGGGACGTTCTTTGAGAGGACAGAGAAACAGAGCAAGGTAGAGAGAACTATTCTCTTGGGGGAACCTCTCACTCCTTCTTGGAACTCTGTTCTCTACTTTGCAGGTGCCAACAATGTCTCTGCCAAGGATGCATCATTCTTCCCTCATCGGTATTCTCCTATGGCAGGCTTTTCAGTAGATCTACCAGCTCCAAGTCTCACATTCTTAAGCCAGTCTTTCCAGCTGGGATCCCTAAGGGTCACTCCATCTTCCTGTCCTACAACATCAACATTCAGTTAGCAGCAACTTTGTTCTTCTTAGAGTCCTTAGACTTAGCTGGTGGGGCTGCTGGCGGAGGGATCTACATACTGGTGTTTGACGGCCAGTTGCAGACATTACCTTTGCCAAAACCACGTTCTTCTTCCTCCTCCCTCCTCCTCCTCCTCCTCCTCTTCCTCCTCCTCCTCTTCTTCTCCTCCTCCCCTCCTCCTCCTCTTCCTCTTTCTCCCTCTCCTCCCCCACTTCACCCCAGTACCTAGCAGGGAGTGGACATCTGGCTAGTGTTTGCAGATCCATTGTTCATTCTTCCTCCATTCCACAAAGAAAGCAAAGCCTTGGGCCTAGGAGATGGAGTTTGAGGACCTGAGTTCAGTCCCTTGAACCATTGGTGGCACCTACTTGCAATCCCAGTGCTGGGGAGGTAGAGATAAGCAGATTCCTGGGCCTCACTGGCTATCCAGCCTAGCCTACTTGGTAAGTTCCAGATCAGTGAGTGAGAGACCTTCTCTCCAAACAATAGGGTAGATCATGCCTGAGGAAACAGCTCCTGAGGCTGTCCTCTGTCTCTGCAGGCATATGCACGTGCACACTCGTGTTTACCTGCACACATGAACATGTACATGCTTGTGCTCCCACACAGAGCAAAGGCTGGACTTAAGGGCATGAGTTGAAGATATGAATTACTTCTACAAATCTTGGCCTGCTCTTCATTGCAGGAATTGCTGGAGACTGGACCACGGTTTCTGTAGCTGATGGGATTCTAATGCCTTGAAAACTGACATGGTTTTTGCCTCCAAGTTGTCACCATGAGAAGATTTATGTTATGTCCCAAGCGAAAAACAATTTATTCTTTCAATTTTTCTGTGCCATTCAGAGGACACCTGGCCCACGCCATGATGCAGGTTTGCCCCCATATTTCCTTTTCCTCAGCAAACTCCCAAGAGACAGGGCCGATTCCCACGTGGTGTCCACGTATCTGCTCCATGACTATTCTGTGTGTTCCTACGGTGTTTTCATGTCAGGTGCTGGCAAGAAGGGTGCCCGGCAAGTTGACCTGATCCTGCTTTATCATCATCTGAGAAACCTGCGGGGTTTTTGTGAAAAAGGAATAAAAGTCCAGCCTCCTTAGATGGTGTTTATAAACCTCTAGAAAATCCAAAGCCACGAACAGAGCGTCCACCATTTCTGCTCTGTCCTTCTTCCCCAAATGGCCTCCTATTTCTTCTTCTTGGGCAGTTCCCTCTTGCCCTGGACTCTGTGTGCCTTCAGCAAGGACAGTCACTTATTGGGATCTAATTCTGGTCCTTCAAAGGTTAATTTATCCTTTTCAGGCTATGTACTCATTTAAACCAAAATTGCCCAGCCCCTAGCCTCCTTGATCGCAATTACATCCAAAGGAAGCAGGCTACTGAGCTTCATGTATTGGTAATAGCCTTCCTTTCTCGGTTTTTCCTTAGGGATAAAGTTGAAGGGTAAAATTAGTCACATTAAGCTAGAAAAATAGTGAACAAAATACATATTTTATATATATTTTTAAAAATTCTCCTGCTACCAATTAGAGTCTTTATTAGGAACAGGTATTTTCGCGTCTTTACACTAAGCAGAGCAAACCCAAATGAATGGTTCCTTAAGTGGATCTTTTAAATAAATACTCAAGTCCATTTTAATATCTAATAATAGTGGCTGCTTAAGTCTTCACATTTTTGCATAGCCAGCAGGAAAACTGTTTGATGTTTTAATTATGTCCCTGAAAATGCTGAACGGGTTATAGAAAGCAATTTAGAGAAAAATTATTTTAATTCCTTTTTTCTTTATTATTAGTGTTGTGGGGAGAAAGACATTTTCCACATCCTATTAAAAATCTTTCTGCATTATAAAAATGTTACCTTCTGATAAACTCCCTCAATAAGAAAAGGGTTTACCTCTTCTGTAAGTGTTCTGATTTGGGGGTGGGGTCTGGAATATTAAAAAAATAAATAAAAAATAAAAAGGAATGAAGACCACAGAGGAAATGTGTTCCAAGGAGGGGGATGTGGAAATGGAGCATGCCTTGCAAGAAAGGGAGGAAAAAAATCTTTTAATTACATTTAAAATTAGCCAGAACCTTGTGCTTGTCCCAGAGAGATTCCTGGGAGGGCTGGAACATTTTCTGATGAACAGGCTGATGTAATCACTTCAAAAGCTCCACCTGGAAGTCTGGACTTAGGAGGAGGCGATGGGGACATTCCGAGCTAGATCCTGCTGGCCCCAGGTCATTCTTCTGGGCAGGAATCAGGAAAGTGGTCCCCAAGGAGAGAGAAGCAGTGAGAAGGAAAGATATTTCCAAGGAACGGAACCAGATGTCCAAGCTACAGGGAGGCAGATGGGATGCAGGAAGGGGGTGAGAGCAGGCTGGATCTGAGATTCAGTCTCTCTTCCTTCAGTAGAGAGAGACCTGGCCTTGCAGAGCCTGGCACTCAGGTGTTAGTAAAGCTGTCCTCACAGTGCCAGGTATGAGATACTATGAAGAATTCAGGGAAATGGTTCTCTGGAAAGGAATGGTCTGCGTGGTGGTGGACTGGGCGGGGATCTCTGCCTCGGCTTCAAGTCAGAATCCTCTACTGGAAATCAAGTCACTTTTCTCTTCCCTCTTCCTCCTAAGTTGCTTCCTCTTCCCTTCCCGTGTTCCCCTTCCTCACCCACTTCCCCTTCCCCCTGTTCTTCTAATCACTTTGCCCAAACAGCATTCCACAATAACTGTCTGAGCATCTCAAAGTTAGAACTCAGACATTAATTAAAAACAAACAAACAAAACCGCAAACTCCCCAGATGGTCTGCACTTGCTGTAGAACACCAGTGTCAGCATGAGTAAAAGGATAACTGCACGTGGATGGGGCTTGCGAAACACGGACTCCATCCCCCCATCCCAACCCAGCCTGGGACCCTGCCTTTCTGAACAAGCCACCAGAATTACACAGAGGGTGACACTTCAACAGCAAGACTGTGACTGTTCAGAACACACGCACACTTGGTTACAAAAGCTGTACCTTCTAATCCTTCCCAAACAGTTCCACCAGCTGGGGGTCAAGTTTTCAAACATGAGCCTATGGGGGCGTTTTCACTCAAACCACTGCAGCTGACCAGGTAACGGAGATGCTGTCTCTATATCAGTACTTGTTGACTGAACAGATGGATGCATGTGCTTCCTTGTGTTTCTGATTCTAAACTAAGTAAAAGTCACCCTTGGTATCCACTGAGAGGGAGGGAGCGGGAAAAGGAAGGAGAGAGAGGAAGTGGGAGGGAGAGACAGAAACAAAGAAACTGATCTTAGGACCCTCAACCCCGCAGTTGTTCAAGTCTCTTACATAAAATGGTGCAATCTTCGCATATAACCTATGCATGTCCTTCTATATACTGCAAATCACTGCTAGATCACGTATAATACTCAATATACTGTAAACAGTTGTCAGACTTCATTGTCCAGAGGAAAGGACAGGACAAGAAAGCCTGCACATACTCTGCAGCTCTCTTTTTTCCTCCCAAATGTTTTCAGTCCTCAGTTGAGTGAATTCAAGGTCACAAAGCCCAAAGATTAGGAATCCAAAGATAGAGAGGGCTGATGGTCCTCATTAAATGAATGGGAACTTAAGTGGATCTCTTCTCCTGGAGCAGAAGCTATTAGTCTGATGATCTGTGTTTATAGTGCAGGCTGATCCTGGTCTCAGGAGACATTTTATTCTGTGTAGCTAGAACACAGTTGAAACACATCCCATTCAGCTGGCTTGTCATTGGATGTGAAGAAACACTAGCGTGCTCCTCCTCTAAGATCTTAGTCTGTTTCACGCTGTCTTTTTTGAGGTATGTTTCCATTGTACTGTTATTCAGATCAGAAAGGAGGCTAGACTTGTTTCATTTATTTACTAAATATTGATTGTTATAGTTAGCTTCAGTTCACACACCTGGGAAATGGGAACCTCAGGAGGAAATGCCACCATCAGATTGACCTGTGGGCATGTGTGGGGGACATTTTTTAAAAATTTCTAGTTGATGTGGGAGGGCCCAGCATACTGTGGGTAGTACCATCCCCTAGGCCTTTATAAGACCCTGGTTGAGAAAGCTAGGAGAAGTGAGCCAGTAAGCAGAACTCCTCCATGCTCTCTGCTCCAGTTCCTGCCTCCAGGTTCCTGCCTTGGCTTCCCCCCATGTGGACCACATCATCTGTATGCCAAATAAATCTTCCTTCCTAAGTTGCTATTGGTCCTAGTGTTTAGCTAAAACAATGAGAAAGTCCCTACTATGGACAGTTATCCTGATGTGAGCTTGGAATAAGCAACTGAAGTAGGCTCTATCTTGGGTGTCTAAACTATCAGGGCATGTGCTGCTGGTAAACTTAGCTTCATTTGTGGTCCGTCATATTACCTTGTTTTGTACAGATTGGAAACATCTGCCTTTTTAATATCCCATGTGTCCTAGAGCTGGGGAAAGGAACTAACTGTTGAATTCTAACTGCTTCCCTCATACTGAAAGAGTCACTTTGTAGCAGCCCTATAAGGTGTGTGTTAGTTTGCCCACATTATACGTGAGAAAATACGGAAAGGTTAAGAACCATATGCAAAGTTATGTAGCTAGTGGGCATCAGAATCAGTATTGAAGCACCATTATACCACAATAATGCAAATTCCTCATTACAGTAAGTTATCCATCAGAGAAGAGCTGAAGGTCAAAAGAAGGTTAAAGCTGGATGGCAGTCAGTAATTGTAATCATCATAGCTCTCCTTTTTGCTGGTGTCTTAGTTACTATGACCAAATTTGCATCACGACCAAAGCAACTTATAAAATAAAGCATTTGATTTGGGGCTCACAGTTCCAGAGGGCCAGAGTCCGTGAGCACCATGGCAGGGAGCATGGCAGCCGGCAGGCAGGTATGGTGCTGGGGTGGTACCTGAGAATTCACCTCTTGATTCACAAGCACAACACAGAGAAAGGCTTTTGAAACCTCAAAGCTTGTCCCCGTTGACACACTTCCTCCACCAAGGCCACATCTCCTGGTCCTCCCCAAACAGTTCCACAACTGGGGGGCAAGCACTAGAACACGTGAGCCTTCGGAGCCATTCCCATTCAAACCCCCACTGCTGACCAGGTGATGTGATGCTGTCTCAAAATATACTCGCTGACTGAACAGATGAACGCCCGAGAGACAAGGTTCAGTTCTGTGTACTCCACCTTTACAAAGAGCAGGCCTTTCCCTTCCTCACCTTCAGTCTGGTAAGCCTTCTAGATCAAGAGAAACCCGAAAGTAGGAGATCTATTCCAGCAATTATTAATCTGTTGGTTGTGATCCATATTGTACCCAGCACTGTGTCAACCATTCTCTCTTACCAGCACTTAACTTAAACTCTAGTACAGTCATTACAAATGAAAAACCAAGTTTAGAGAAGCGAATTCACCCAAGTAATGATTGGCTGAGCCAATGGACAACTAAGTTCAAGGATTCAGGCTCAAAACCCAAGCTATCATATTATACCATGCTGCCTCAAATGAAACTTCCTTCGTGGCCTTCAAAAGGATCTCCCTGTAAGACATTGGATGCTGCCACAGATGCTGCTAGGTCCTCTGCATACAACCATCATGAAGACTCTTGAGGATCCTCATGGAGGGTGCCTTCGATCACCTCACTTCCCTCAGGGGAGATGGACTGACAGGACGAGTTGACAGGTTGTCTCATCTCTTCAAAAGGGCCTCAGCTGAAGTTGGGGTCCCTAGAGAGTTTGGCTGGTGGTGAGACAAGTTTGCCAGCATGCCCCTGGTCTGAGAACTGGCTGGACTGTGTGGATTTAAGCAGGTTTGGGGCCTGGTGGTGCTTCTGTAGGTCTGAGTGTGGAGGTAGGATGCTCTTGAGGACTCAGGAATGAACCTGACCATGCCACCTTCTGGAACTTGCTGAGAGTTAGTTATGTCAATCAGGGATAGGGACAGAAGCACAAAGCCAAAGGAAGATAAAAGACCTGGTCTGAAATCATAGCTCTACTGCTATTGTTCACTATAAGTGCCTACTATAGGCAGGCTGAATGACACAAAGAACTTTTAACTATTGTTACCCATGGTATAGAAACATTACTGCAATTAACAGATTACAGAGTGGTCTGAAAGGGGAGGGGACATGTTGGCTGGTGTGGCCTGGGGTGCTTGGGAGGTTTGCAGCAGGAGTTAGTCATCAGGGGATGCAGAATCATTTCAATATTTTAACAACTGTCCCGTCACATAGGTGCATGACTGAGTGAAAGCTAGCTGGTGTCTGGCACCTTGCTAGGTGCTGGGAAACAACAGAGAAGCGGAACAGACTTCATCTTATTGTCTAGGGATGTAGACTGTCTTCACTTCTTCCCACTAATGAGCCTATGATTAGAAACCAAGATGGATGTTCACAAGGAAAGAAACTTGGCTGTGAGAGCATGAAATACAGGAGCTTCACCCAGTGCCAGGTCACAGCCAACTAACTTCCCTGAGGAAGCATAGCAGCTAGTGCCTGCAAATGAATTAAGGAGGTGACTAGACCTTTTCACAAAGGGGAAGTCCCTGGGGTGGAAGAGAACACAGCATATGAGAAAAGAAAAAGAAAGCTGCTGTGCTGGTAGAATGGAGTGCTCCAAGATGGCGCGGTGGACTCACAGGAGCTAGGCAGGGCTTGGTAAATGTTGGCATTTAGGGAAAGGGCTACTGATGTTTTTTGTTTGTTTGTTTTGGGCTTTTTTTTTGAGACAGGGTTTCTTTGTGAAGCCCTGGCTGTCCTGGAACTCACTCCGTAGACCAGGCTGGCCTCAAACTCACAGAGATCGGCTTGCCTCTGCCTCCCGAGTGCTGGGATCAAAGGTGTGCACCACCATTACTCAGAAACTACTAATGTGTTTTAAACAGGTAGCTAACCATCATTTTAGCTGCAATTTTGGAATGATCAAGGCAGGGGTAATGGCGGACATTGCAACACAGTTCAGAGTTTGAGTTGAGAATGACAGTTTGCTTGGAGGTGGTGGCCAAGGATGTGGGGGTGGGGGCACAGGAAAGGATGGATTAGGGGGAAATTGGATGGGGATTGGTGGAGACGGTGTTTCATAATTCAAGAGAAGTCTTCTAGCTCCACTTCCTTTAGTTATCCTGAGTAGGGCTTTTCAGTAGCCTGGGTGATGGGAGTAAGATGAACTTTCTTGACTGTAAGAGGACTCATCTCCTTTCTGGGTCTCAATTTCCTCATTTGTATAAAGGGGGGATGGGCTATGTTATCCTCAGGAGCCATGAGTCTATCCCCCATTGATGACAGTCATAGACAGTGACAGTCATACTGTAGACTCTTGTCACCTTCCAAAGAAACTCCCAAGATGTGATTTCTGGGTCATGATCCCCCAAAACACTAAAATATAAAATCTCAGGTTTCTCTGCCCTATCTTAGCTGAGCACATGAGCTTTGGGGCTTGTTTACCACCTCCATCCCTCAGGGTCTTCATTGCCACATGAATCAGGCAAGTCACAGATCAAGAAGACCCCGAGGCTGTCCCCACACCCTCACCCCATGAAGTTCCTTCTGCCCTGCTACCCCATGACAAGGCACATGTGAATATCCCAGCTATCTAGCAGGTATCTGTGATGGTGAACTAGTTTATCTGGCAGGCTTGGAGATGTCCCCATATGATTTGAGTGTCTGAGAGGAGAGACTGCTGGAAGATTCTGGATGGAGGCCAGCTGGCTGGAAACCCATCTATCTTGAAATCATTGGAGACACATCCGCTCAAGCTTAGAAAAAGAACTTGAGAACCAGAGTTCAAGCTACGCTACTTGTGCAGGCCAGGAACCCAGGTTTGTCCTTACCAGGCATCCAGGGGAGTGGAGCAGGTATTTATTAGCTTATATCTGCCAGAGGCTTGGTTCTCCAGTACTACCCCAGGAGGAACCCTGCTGCGCTGCTGCAGTGGCTGGGTGGGGCCTCTCCCCTCTCCCTTTTATCCGACTCAGTGCATAAATCCATTAGCATGGCTTTTTCTTGAGCAGCCAAGATGTTAGGGCCCATCACTCAAGTCATCCACATGGCATTTCAGCCTTTCACTGGAAGACAATTGGGGCTTCAGTCAAAGCCCTCTTGACAGGAGAAAATGCGGACCCAGGACAGAATAATGCAGCCAAGTGCTCGCTGTCCCCCTGCAGAATGTGACTCTGTGTGCCATTACTTCCCAAATTGTCCCGCTGAAAGAATTCACTTGCTTACATCTCTTTACGCCCCAGCATTTAACCTTGGGCTCTGAAGACTCTTTCCCCTTCCTCCTTCTTACCGCAGCAATTATTTCCTTTGTGGCTTTCATTTTATGTAATTACGATGGACAGTCATCACACAAGCATTTTGCTGAGCGGCATGGCAGAATGAGCTCCCGTTCCTTCTGCCCTGGGAACCGGTGTGGATCATTTACTGACTTGATTCATTTGGGTTTTCTCAAGGGTTTTGCCCTCCCAAATGAATGGAGAAGATATGTACCTAAAACCTAACGAACTGGAAGGGACATCAAATGACAGTGTGCTGTGATCTTATCTCAGAGTGCAATGTCAGCAGACGTGACACAGAAAACAGTCACCAATGTTGTGATCACGCGTGGGTGGCTTTTAGCCTATGCAGGCAGGTGTTTACGTTTTAAAAATTTATTGTGGAACATTCGGAAAGTCTGAAAGCAGACAGGATGTTGCCGGTGGGGATGTGAAATGGTACATCTCCATCAGAACAACGGATTGTTGGTTTCTTAAATGGGTAAACATAGAGTCACCACAGGATTTAACAACTGTGCTTCTAGGTGTGCAGACAAGAGAAATGAGGGCATGCACACACAAACGCTTGCACTACTGCTCCTAACAGCACCAGCCAGACTACCCCAAAGTAGAAACCTAAATTCTCACAGTTGATGAATACATACCCATAGAAGAGGATGTGTTGCCACAAAAAGAAGCCAAATATTGATATATGCTGCAACATGGCTGAACCTTGAAAAAAATGTTGCTCAGTGAAAGAGGCCAGATACATTATGTAATTCCACTTAGGTGAAATGCCCAGAATAAGCAAATCTGCAGAAGGAGAAAACACGTGAGTAATTTTAGGGCTGGGGAAAGGAGTAGGGTGAAACTGGGAAATCATAGCTACGAGACACGGGGTCTTAGGGAGGGGTAATTAAAACTTGGCTGTGAAGATGGATGCTCAACTCTTAAATATAGCAAAGGACACCGAGTGACATGCTTCAAGTGGGCAAGCTGCATGGTTTCCAAACTGTGCCTCAATAAGACTATTAGAACAGAATGAAATGCAGAGTAGCTCAGTGAAGCTTGGGTCCAGCTCCCAGCTTCACCAGTGACCAGCCTCAGGCCAGCCTTGTACCACCTCATATTTTACCCTTTCCCTTCAGTCAGTACCACCCCATCTATATTTAAATATGAGTTCCTAAAAAACAAGGACTCTCCAAAAAAAAAGGAAAAAAATCACTAATCAACTAAACATTTAACAATAATTTATCAATGTCATTGAATATACATTGTCCACACTGCCATCTGTCTCATATTTTTATAGTTGTTTGAATCAGGATTCAAATTTGATATGTTATAATTTCTATTCTTGTTGCTATGGTAAAATATTCTGACAGAATCAACTCGAGGGAGAAAGGGTTTTAGCTCAGAGTTCAATGTACACGGCAGGAAGTCATTGACAAGAGCTTGAAGCAGCCCGGCACATTGTGTCTGCGGCCAGAGGAGAGCCGTGCTCGCCTGCTTTCTCCATTTCACAGGACAGGATCTCTTCAGAGGGAATGGTCCCATGCACAGTTCCAGTGGATCTCCCACATCAACCAATGGACTCACGATAAGCCCTCTAGGCAGGCCCAGAGGCCCAGCTCCCAGGTGGTTCTGTGTTCCATCGACAGTGGACACTAACCACGCCAGGGTACATACTGAAAAGGTTGAACTGTTCCCAAGTGCCTTTTAAGCCACAGCTATCCCATCGGTTTCATCTAAAGTGTTTAAGAAACTAAGCCCTTTGTCCCAGACAGTGTCCCACAGTCAGGGGCACGCAGACAGCTCCCCAGTTGCGTGGTTTAATGTGTTCCCTGTCCCCCTTGTCTATTGTCTATTGATAGCTCCTTCTAGAGTCTACATCTGGTTCATCCGTCCAACAGGAGGAAGAGCTCCCTAGCTTTCTCTCTGTGGTTTTAGCTACTTGTAACCTCCAGGGTTCGAGTCTATAGATGCATTAGCATAGTGGAGCATTTAAAAAGCAAAAAGAATGCATGCGATTCCTTCCCCACATACAAATTGGAGCTAAGTTTCTTCATCTCACTTTTCTGTGCTCATTAGAAACTTGTCTTGAGCTTGAGAGATGAGCACAGGTCTTAGAGACCTTGCCTTGCAGCATCTAAAACCCTACACCTTACCCCAGAGCACCATGGGAACTGATCTAATGGCTCTGTAAGGGATCAGAGTGGCAGAGACCCGTCTGCCCACTGCCCCTTTCACCCTATGCCCATCTGCCCTTCCTCCGGCACTCGGCATGCTCACACATCTCTGTATTCTTACTCTTGCTGTTCTCTGCTGGGCTTGTTCATTTATTCACCAAATATTTACTGAACACCTGCTGTGTACCCAGCACCATGCCAGGAACTAAGGAGAGAAATATAAACAACAGACTATTTATCCCCCTAAGAAGCTCACAGACCAGTGGGGGTAGGGAACCCACAAGTGAATTGATCATTATGAATTCCTCTTGTCAATCAAGACTCAGGTCACTTGCCACCTCCTTCAAGAGGCTTTTTCCTCCTCCCTTCTGGTCCAGCAGAACTGACCACTCTCTTCGTGTGGTCCTTTTTCCCAGACGTTGGTCCAATGCTCCTCATACTGGGGGAGTCAGGAGGATGGATCTCCTCTGGCTCATGAGCTCCAGCAGGAAACGATCTGAAAAGGGATGCTATTAATCTTTGCATTTGTCTCTATTACTTACTAGCTGTGTGGTTTGGGCCAAGTGACTTCATTTCTCTATTCTCGGGTGTCCTATGGGATATGACCTACCCTAAAGGGTTGTATTGAGGACTGAAAATTGAAGAGAGAGTGTATCTGCAGTTACCACTAATTTCCTTCTCATGTCTGAGTTTCAGCATCGCTTGGCACTAAGCAAGGAGGAATGGGATGGAATATTTATTGCTTGGCACTAAGAATTTTGTGGGATCACTCATTAAGGAATGGGATGGCATCTTTTAAGTTATTTATGAATCAGGAGTTAAGTGTGGGAGGAAAGCTAAAAGGGGAGTCTGCTGGTGCTGTGGGTTGGTAGACTTTGAGATGCTGTACTCAACATCTGTCCTCCGTAGCAATGGCTACCCGCCCCCCCCCGTGATTTTGTGTGTGTGTGTGTGTGTGTGTGTGTGTGTGTGTGTGTGTGTGTGTGTGTGTGTGATTGCCCCCAAGAACCATTTGGTTCAAAATGTCAATAGTCCTGAGGTTGGGAAACACAGTTTAGAACCTTTCTGCTCAGACCACCAGCATCAACATCATCTGGGAGATTGTCAGAGAGGTAGAATCCTGGGCTCTCACCTACACTGGCTGCAGCAAAATCTGTCTTTTTTTTGTTGTTGTTGTTTTTTAAATCAGATCATGCTGGATGTGAAGGCACACTCCAGTTAGGGAAGCAGGCTTCTACAATAGACTTCTCAGTCTTGAAGGATTGCTAAAATCAGCTGGGGGTAGGGGTGGTGGCAAAAATCCCAGTGTTCAGGCTGTACCCCATATCAGTGAAACCAGAGTCCCTGGGTTAGAACCCAGGCACTGATATGTTTAAACTTCCTCAGATGATTCCAAAAGGGAGCCGGAGTTGAGAATCACAAGTCTACATTTTGATGATGTGGAAAGATTGGTCAATATCTCATAGCGAGCAGTGAATATTTGTTCAAAAAGAAAAACAGAGTCCAGGATGGGGAAACAGCTCAGGCAGGAAGTGCTTGGCCCATGAGCATGAGGACCTGAGTTCAAACACAGCATAAAAAACTGGGATACTGGGAGCTTGTCCAGTGCAGGGGATGCACAGAGAGGCAGATGTCCAGCGCTTGCTGGCCAGCCAGCCTAGCCTCGGTCCTAGTGAGAGACTTGTCTCAAAAAAAAGGTGGAAGGCTCCTGAAGGACATCCGAGGCTGACCTCTGGTCTCCACACACATGTGCACATACATGTGCGCCACTGGTACACCCGTGCACCCCACACACTCCCCTTACACAAAAAGTTCATTCAGGTAAAGTGTATTAAATTACTAATGGTGCCCAGTTTATCATGACCTGTGGATGCTCACGGGCCCTATTAGACAGTTGCAACATGTTGAATCATGCCCACACCTAGGGCTGTCTCAATTTTCTTGTCTATTGGTGTATATAAATATATACATGTGTATATATATATATATATATATATATATATATATATATATATATATATATATATATACATGTGTATATATATATTTGATTGTCCTTAGCCCGGCTTTATGAGGGTTTTGGCAAATGAGCGAGCATATGAGTAAATGATGTTATACTAAGGGTCAAACACTAGCAGTATGGAAGATGGGTACCCTGGATATTGGAAGCAGGAATCACTCATCAATAGGCACTTCATGGAGGAAACAGGATTTTAATAAGGCTCTGGAGGAAGACCACACATCTGTTTCCTTTTGCAGCTGTTTGAGGAACAGGGCCTATTTAGGCTTAGGCTATCCAAGGAGATGCATCCCTACTAAACATCTCCCATCCTGATTTCTAATTAACATAGGTCCCTATTTCCGCCCAGCTGTAGATCATTAATAATCGTTTTCAGCGCTCAGCAGGTAAGGGCTTCTCCTTATGGGGTTGAGGGGAAATAAAGGTTCCGGCAGGTTCCATAGCTCCTGCCTCCTGGTGCTGTATGCGGAACGGGAGCCCAGTTCCTTCTGTACATCCAGCACATTAAAGCCCTTCACTTCTTAAAACAGATGATGGTTTTTAAATGCTGGGATAAAGGGTTAGAAATGGACTAACCTCATCAAACACTTCCATATCTGATCTTACCTTCCCAGCTGAGGGTCATGGGCAGCATGAAAGGGTTCCATTTGCAGGCTGATTTTCAATGTGTTCCCCCCGCCCCTTAGAGTTTCGCCTGTTGAGTTAGGTCAAGGAACTGCGTAGGCATGCAGTGGGTACTTGGGGGTAGATGACCCCATTCCTAGTGCCTGGGGAGTTAGGAAGATGGAAAGCGTCCCACGTGGTGCTTGGTTGGGAGAGTTTGTCAGATTCCTGGAAAACTGTGGGAAGAAGGAACGTTTTACTTTGTTTTTTCTTGGAGAGCCTGCAGCCGAAACTCCTCCCAGTTGGGAGAATTCTCCATTCTGTGAGTCTTGGAGGAAACAGAGGTTGAAGAGACAAGACTGGCCCTCTCAGTGCTCCCAGAAGCTAGGTCATAGCATGCGCCCCAGTTCCAGTGGCTCATAGCTCACGCCCCAGTTCTGGTGGATCATAGTACACACCCCGGTTCCGGTGGGTCATATAGCACATGCCCTGATTCTGGTGGGTCATAGCACACATCCTGGTTACAATGGGTCAGGCTCTCCTGTCTAGGAAAAGCTCATTGGAAATTGTCGGGAACTAGTTGTTGCAAAGGGGTACCTTACTCCATCTTCTCCTTTTCCTGCTTCTTCTCCATCTCCTGGACAGCCACCATGGTGGTTTCAACTCCTAATGCTGTGTGCAGCTCTTCTTGCTTTTGTTTTTTTTTTATCTCAAGAGATCTGCATGTAACAGCAGGTCACAGATGCTTCAAGATTTGAAGGTGGAGCTAACCCCATGCTAGGATTTGGAAATCCAAAGTTCTGGCCAGGAGAGGTAGCTAGACCCATCATGAAGTTGGGCAGAGTTGAGGGTGAAGAAGAGCAAGAGGTGGAACAGGTGAACCCTGAGTCTGCTCACCTCAGTCACTGGCCTTTCATTTGCCAAGATGGGAAGCCATGCCATGGGGAGGTTCTAATGGGAGGGCTTTGTGAGTGTGGGCAGGGATTTTCTGATGCAATCTGAGTGTTAATGTTCTCCGGTTCCTGCTTAGGAAATAGATCCAAGGAAGGAGGATGAGCTCCTTGGACGGTACAGTGGCTTCTTCACCTCCTAGGAATGGGCCTTCCAGAACTTGTGTCCAAATTCTTCTTTCAGACATACAGTAGTAGCCTCTGCTTCTCTTAGACCTTCAAGATGGATGCCCTAACCCCAAGGCTCAGCCCTGGAGGGGACTGAGAACTCTGCCTCTGTCTTGATAATGTGGAAACAGACATAAAAATAACACCTGACAAAGTATTCTACTCAGCGTTCTAAGTTCTTCCCTGTGAGGGGCTCTGCCTGTCTCTGAGCCTACGTTCCCTTGCACGGCTTGGCTCCCCCATGCAGCACCCTTACAGGCAATGGTCTGGCTTGAACTTGTTCAACGGCAGGAGTCTTAGCCCACTTTCCTTCCATTCCTCAGATTTCATCTAGGACCTTTGGTCTGGGTACTCCCTTTCCACTCTATGGTCATGTTCTCGCTGTACAGGACTAAAATGTTGAGGGTGCACCTAGGGGTCTGAGGACCTCATACATCCTTTTAGTGTTGGTAGCTGGTGGTAGGATTCACCATACCCTGGACATACCCCCTGTGTTAAGTACAGCTTAGCCAGCTGCAGCTCCCTTGGAGGGTCTAGGGGGACGCTAAGTTGCTGGGCAGTTATCCACCTTCTAAGCAGCTCCTCCCATGATGTTCAGCCCCTCTTCTCCAGAGGGAAAGGCCAGCCAGTGTGAATCTGAAGAAGAGAAGGAGGCTGGAAATGACCTTGGGCTGGCATGACCCCCATAGGAAGCCGTCAACCCGTCAAATCACCTTCCTCTTGGGCTCAGGCTTTGATCTCTACCCAAATCCAGGTCAAAGCAGGGCCTGGGGCATCTTTTCCAGGAAGCTGTGGCCAACACACACCTTTGTCTGTGTCCCCTAGGCCTCTGCACAGCACCGGTCCTCCTGGGTCCTCACACTCCTGCCGAGTGACAGGGAGATGCCCGATGGCACTTGGGCCGAGCAATTAAGAAGCTGCGTTTTCCTCCTCTCCGCTTCCCTAATTGTTATTTTTGTCCCTGCTTTCAAACCATGCCTGGTTTTCATTTCATCTTGCCCCAGCCCAGTGCGCCCGGCAGAAAAAGCCAGCCTGCTCAGTGGGAGGCAATTTTCCCAGCGTGTCCAGCGATAATTCCAACAGGACTGCTTTGTACATATAATTATAAAACTAGGGGCCACCAAAGTGCACCCATAGAGCAGAGTCTCGACTGTTCTTGGTTCTGTTTTAATTATTAAGCCTTAAAGCAAAAACTAGGTTTCAAAGAAAACTTTCTGTACAGCCCTCAATAGAGTTAAAGGAGAAACGTTTTAAGCTGATGAGCTGACACTTGTAGAAGCAAATATATTAAATAAATCATGATTCGTTTTGGGGGCAAAGTCTGACTTACATCAACTCTGGAAAAAATGGATCTTAATGAGTGACAGTTGGGTGTTTTCTGTCACTTCCTGAGGTAATGGCCGCAAGCTGACATTGCTCAGTGGGTGTCTTATACTTCTGAACAAAAGTTTTTTGGAGTGAGATAGACAAGGTAGAAATCCCAAGGTGACTAGGAGGAATGTCTAATGAGTGGAAAGACATATTTACTGGCAGTCTGTATGTAAGCTGTGACAGTTGACGGGACTTGATTGTAACAAATATAGTTGATGAAGAAAAGGCTGACAGACCAGGAGAGGGGGCCGTGTGGGGGAGAGAGAGTCAAAAGCCCTGTGTTGGCTGAACCCTGTTAATGGTGGGCTGGATACAAAGCTCACAGTCATGAAAGGGAGCTGGGATCTTGCAATGATGTCTAAACAGAAATGTGTTGAGCTTGCAGGAGGCTGTAATAGGTTCAGATCTGTTGACCTTTTTGCCCATAACTTGACAAGCTGGAGATTTGGCATCTGAGGCCAGAAAATGACCCCAGCTCTAAGGCCATGTGAAAATTCAGTAACTTTGGGGCCTAAGATACACATGTCTGGGGGTATAGGCAGACTTGGGTCTTTAATTTACGGATGTCATACCTAGGTGGCTGCAGTGACCAAGAGCCACCAGCTCTCGATGGTCCACCTCTGTAGGTACCAGGAACATCTACCTGGAGATGTGAGGGAGCTTGAACAATAAACCATTTCTGTAGCCTTCCTGCTTGGATGCCCTGTCCCCCATTCTTCTGCTCCATTCCTCCTCTGCACCCCACTCCTTCTCACTCCAGCACAAAAGGGGTGATCGGCCTGGAAAGACAGAGCTGACTGGCATATTAAATGATGGCACTTTGTAACTGGCTGGTCAGGGCTTTAACAATAGGCTTGCGGATGAGCTCTGCACTTCTTCCCCCAGGCTAATGTCACACTGAAACTAAACAGGATCTTTTTTCATCCTACATGCTGTTTTTCTATGCCACATATTATTTTATAGTTGAAAATAGGCTAACTCCTTAAAATGCACAGAGCCCATTGCTCTTTCATCCCCCACTCATTTGGGAGCAGAGGCAGGCCAGGGAGGGGCAGCAGGGAGAAGGCATCCAGGGGCCATGAGGGGTTTTAACTTGACTTTTGACCTGACTTTCTTGAATGAATGAATGAGTGAATGAATGAACAAATGTAAAAGTATGAAATTTTTAAGGATTGAAAAGAGACTGGATGGAAGTAGTTAGTGCAGAGATGGCTAATGCGCCTCAGTATCATCCACCAGGACAGGGAGCAAGCACCTCCCTGGGCGTCAGTTGCCACAGACACCTTGATTTGGCATAGTGCAGTGTTTCTTGTTTTGATTGACCAGGCAAATTATTCCTTACCTCTTTGTTGTTTTTAGGTCTGTTCCAGGATCTAGAAGGTGTTCTTGTTCATTCCGGAATTCCCAAGTAAAGGCCCAATGTCCTGACTTTGGCAATGCCCCGCTTATGTGGAAAGAAAGCCCTTTCTGCAGCCTTGGCTAACTTGACCCACTCTCTGCATCCAGGTCAGTTTATGGTAGCCTCACTAGCTGCCCTGGAAGTAGACCTCAGATAAAACTAAGTGGCATGAAATCCTTTCCCCTCCCCGAGAGATGGCATGGCTCAGTGCTGAAGGGACAGGCTGGCTTTAGCTCAGCGAGTGCCTACTCTACTGTGGTTCAGCTGATTGGGGTGGGCGAAGACGTGGGCATCATGACTTACCTAGAAGCTAGGCTTCTTCTCAACAGAACAGCAACTTTTAAAATCAGGTTTGGAGCCTGGGAGGCAGTGGCCCGAGCGGGGGTGGGGGGTGGGGGGGTGGGGGGGTGGGGGGTGGGGGGTGGGGGGGCACGGTGGTTTACGAGGGAGAATGCACTTGGTTTGTGGTGAGGCAGCCACTGCTGGGATGACGAGGCGTGACTGCTCCTGTCTTCTACCCAGAGGCACAGCTCTATTATTATATATCTCCTTTTTTTTTTTTTTTAACTTGAGCAAGTTACTTTTTAGGTGTTGTTCTGAGCTTCAGCACCCTCATCTGTAGATAAAATTGCTAGTTGAGATGACCTTGGCTGTCCCTTCCTGTGCAAGGTCCTTTGGACTTCCTGAAAAGAACTTCCTGATCCACCGTAGCAGGAAGTGAAGAGGAGAGCGGGCCTGAGAGTTCCATCAAGCACTCACAGGTCACTGGTTTGCTTTTGTGCCCTCTGACAGCAGCTACTCCTCAGTTAGGAACGCCCTCATGGACAGCCAGCTGGGACTCCAAAGTCAAGAGCCCAGTCTTGAAGAGCCTAGGGAGAGGCATCAAATGCTACTCACCTGATTCGGGCTCCCCAGCCAGTTTTCACCATCAGTGACTTGTCACTGCCAATGGCTGGTGGCTGCAGGCCCTGGAAGCTCCTCATGAGAAGGGCCTGGGACAGCCATGTCTTCGAGCTGTGGGTGTGGAAACTACTCTCCCTGGTATCTCAGTGAGAAGTCAAGCCAGGTGGTCTGTACAGCTGGGCTACGGAGAGAAGACGCCTTCCCAAGACCACCCTGCCTGCTCCCTCCAAAGATCAGGTTACATGCTGATGCCAAGCTTGCTTTTCCAAACCCATTACTCCCCAGTCCTCGTGCCTGGGCAGGACTGGATTCTGGGCCTCTGCTGGCTTGATAAGGACTCTGCATGGCCTTCCCTCCATCCCAGATTTCTCCCGTATAAAATGAGGGAAATGGACCAATATTTTTTTCTTTAAAAAGATCCATTGATGCTCTTTACTAAAACCCTTTCTGGGATCCCAGTACACATCACCTTGGAGCACTGTGTTGTTTGGGGGGGGGGGGGGTGAGGGTGCTTTTCCTGTTCTACTTCCCTTGTCCTGGAGCTGTTCATGCCCCTCTGGAGCCCCCAGCTCACAGTGCGGGCATCCGAGGTCCACCAGCCTGAGGTTGCTACAGCAGTCTTGAGTTGGGAAGCTTTGGCTTTTCTTTGAAGCCTTAAATTATTGGCAGAGGAAGGAGGCAGATTTCTGTTTTAGGCTGTGTGACAGTATCCCCTCCAGATGTGCAGAAGATGAACATTTGGGCCAGGATTAACCCTTTGCCCTCCAGGCCTTTGTCTTCTCCAAGGAGAAGTGGGTGAAGAGGCGGAGCCAGCCTGAGGCCGCTGTCTTCTGGTCCTCGGTGCTGGGGAAGGATGAGGGTTCCTTGTTTTTGAAGGCAGAGGCACGGTTGCTGCTCTCATTCATCAGCATCAGTTGGATGTGTTCTCCGGTTCCCTGTGGGATCTGAATAATGCAAATCTTTGTTAGGCAGGTTTGTGGCTGTGACCACAGGAGCAGCCAATTCAAACTGAGAGGTTTCCCATATTCCTTCCCCTAAGCCAGAGTGACTGCAGCAGTGGCCACCATCACCCGCACACTCCCTGTGTGCCTGTGCCCACACTGCCCGAGGAGAGGGCTCTCTGACCTTCCCGATTTCATAGATCCAGACCCAGAAACCTAGGAAGGCCAAGGAAACAGCCCTTGATCCCACACGTGCAATCCTGTCCTGCATGGACACTCACTATCTGTGTCACCCTGAGGACAACCATTCCTGCCTGATACAAGGGTTTTCCCCAAAGTAACACTTGGACCTGAGAACTCATGTGCACAGCAGGCCCTCTCTACAATACCTTGGGCAGTGGGCTGTTGACTGGGGGTCAGTCAAGTCTTGAGTGTCCCATGAGTAGCACAGTTCTGAGTTACCTACTTTATCTCCTTTTACCTGATCGAAAAGCAAAGCACAGAAAGGTTAAGACATTTATCTGACATTGTACAGCAGGAGGGATGAAGCTGGACAGGCTGACTGCAGAACCTGCTAGCGAAGCATTGGTCTGTCGCATTGTCTTTTTAAGTTATGTAATCATTTCGGTGAGTATTTAGGGAATGTTTTCAGTCTAGCACTTGCTGGCTCCAATGGTGAACAAGGGAAAATATCAGCCACGGTTTCCATTCCCTTTGAACCTGTATTCCAGAAAAAGGGAGAAAGACAGTGTTCCCATGTGTGCAACCACATGCTAAATGTAGAGCTGAAACCTTAGGTAGAGCTCTGGTGGGCAGGAGCATAGTGACCCAAGAACTTGTGATAAGGGACTTGACCTAGTTAGGGAGGGCTTCCTGGAAGAAGTGACCATCAGCTGAGGTGAAGGGGTGAGTAGGAGTAAAGCAGAGGGCATGCAGGTGCATTCCATACAGAGGGAACAGTATCCAGGAAGGCTTCTGGGAGGAGGAAGCCTGGGAAAGTGCATGGCCCCTTGTGCGAGGCAGAACTGGCTATGCGGTTTGAAAATGAGTTTCAGCCACTGTTTAAAAACAAAACAAAACAGTTGTTAGGAATTTCAAGACCGTGGGAGCAGTGACCCCTCCTCCCACGTGTGTGTGGCCTGTGGCTGCCCTACTCCAGAAAACCAGCTTGAGGGGATGAGGAGGGAGTGAGGAAAATCCTAGAACGTTCCAGGCCATGTTCATAATTGCTGGTAGCCTCAGGAGTCCATCCACTGACTAGCACGGGGGATCCTGCTTATCTCGGAGGGGCCCAAAGGCCCTCAGCGACTGGTAGAGAAGCACGGGGACCGGAGGGTCCTGAGTGAATGTGTGCTGTGGACACAGGCACAGCCATGTCAAAGACACCAATGCCTGAGGCCCAGGGGAAACGGTAAGGCCTTCCTTCTGGTCTATGTGTGGATGCTGACAGTGTGTGTAGGCAATCTCCACCAAAGCATTCTCTCCAAGGACATTTATGGTCTGAAGATGGCTCCCCTACAGAGATTGGGCCTATCGATATTAGCTAGCCCCGCCTCCTCGTTCAGCTGTATGCAATAGCCCCGCCTCCTCGTTCAGCTGTATGCAATAGCCCCGCCTCCTCGTTCAGCTGTATGTAACAAACACACTGAGCTTCCAGGTGCTTCAGTGAGCACAACTCACCTGATCCCAGCTCTTCTGTCTGTGTGACTGTCCTTTCTTCATTCCCTCATCACCTTAGGGTTCCAGGACCCAAGCACTGAGAGGACTTGGTGGAGAGGCATTTCCAGGAAAAGCAGGTGGGTGAGCTTGCAGCCAAGGGATGCCGGACAAATCAATTGAAGGGAAGTTTCTACCCCCACATGCCTGACCAACTTTTCTTCTCCCCCCAAAAGAGCAAAGTCCTTGTCACTTGAGGGCCAGAATTGATGGACAGAAATCTGGGCCACACAGCCTTCTCATGGCCTATTTGCATGGACCTCACACAAAAGCTCAGCTATCCCTGCCCACTGACCTCCCTGAGGCTGGTGAATGTGTATAACTCCCTGTGAAGGGATCCAAAGCCAGGGGAGGTGCAGGCAGCTTGTAGGGGAAGTTTTTGATGGGATTTTTATAAAAGGGGACCCCAGATTTGAGGACACGAAGGGAGGAATTCTCCACCCCCAACACACACACACATCACTACCAGCCTTTTGCAGAGGGCTGCCCCTGTGTGCGTATCTCTTTACAGATAGATCGACGTCTAGGATAAAGCAAGCCCAGCTAGGACCTTCTCTTTTTCTGAGCCACAGAGAACTTTTCAGAACACCAAAATCAATGGCTTTCCCCCTCCCCAGCCTGGTGTGTTGTATGCAGACAGACATTTTACTGTAACAATTATAATAGCTCAGTTGGAAATTACTGTCTGGCTAGGGAGCTGAATCCAAGCCTGGATCCAGCTTCAAACGACAATATCAGAGGCGAATTAACACCGACATCCAGTTTGGGGCTTTATAAAAACTGCTAGGTTGGGAGAAGAAGTACATAATTGTTCCTACAGCTCTGGGTAAAGGTTAATACTTGGGGCCTTGGCTGCCGACATCTGGGGCTCCCTTATGCCACACAGCACTCTCTCCAAAGACCGTCGGGCACACGGAGGCTCGTTGTGTTTTTCATCTTCACAAGGCTCCCCTGGAACACCCATCTTGTCTTCCACTGCTGGGGAGAAGAACCAGCTACCCTGGGGCTCAAGGGTGTCAGCTATCCACCCTTCTTTCCTCCATGTCCTCTATTCAAAGGGACACCTCTGCTTTCACCCAGGGGTCTCTGGAGCAGAATGGCTGAAGACCCCAGTGTCTTCAGAGTCTGTCTGTTTAGGTTAATTATCCAGACGACAAGGCATTGATGCTTCCTCTCCGGGTTGGTTGGCAAACTTGACTAGACTCAAAATGAACCTCTTTGATTCCATCTGCAAAATTAGATCAGATTTGATAAAGTAAAGATGTACCCTTTGAAGTATTCCCTATCAACATAAGTGCTGAGAACACTTGAGTGAAGGAATTTGAGCAGTTTTGAAAGCAGCAGCCCAGGAACTTCAATGAGGATTGCAGCTAAGGGCATGCCCAGAAGGCACAGGACTAACTGCGTCTATCCTGCGGGCAATAAGCAATCGCTAAAGATTCTAGACTTCTCAAAGTTCAGAGTTCAACGTGCAAAAACTTTGTTGAACTTGTGATAGGCTGAGCTCTGTGGTTTGCATCCTGTTTTCCGAGGCTCTTTAGAGCCGGAGTGATTCTTCTGGTTTTGTGCCTAGTCTCTGCACAGCGGGAACAAGGCTCTTTCTTTCCCTTCTGCTTCCACAGAGAGGAATGAATTAAGCCCTCTGCTGCTTTCCTGGGGTGTGGTCCCTCCAGAGCCACAGGGCAGGACACCAGCAGAAAGTGTGTGTTTATACAAATGAAAAGCAAGCGATCTGTGTCAAAGCCGGGTGCTGTCACTAGCTGGCTGTGTGTCCTCGATGGGGTCTTTAGACTGAGTTTTTTTCTCTCTCTCCAATGTTCCCACTATGGCTCCAAGTCCCCAACTCCCTTCTATGTGCCAATAATCTCTACTTCCAAACTGGGCTGCCCCTAAGCCCTGCTATTGGGCTCTGCTGCAGCAGAGCCCATGTTAGATGCTGGAGAGAACCGCTGTGTGAGCCCTTCAGGTCTAGCCGGGTACAGAGAGCACTGAACGAGTGCTTTAATAGAAAGTGCCAGGCATGGTGGGAGGGGCACCTATGAAGTGCTGTGGGGGTTCAGAGCGGGGAGCAATTAATTCTGCCACAGGAAGAGCCCAGCAAAGGCACCGAGGTGAAAGGAGAGGGTCTGATGTGAGGAACCAATGAAGAAGAAAGCAGTGTGTGATTTGTGGAGAGTTAGAAAAGGCAAGCTCTGGTTCTGATAGCAGGGAGTGAGGGACAGCTTGCAATCGGATTCTTTTCTCTTAGCTTAGAATGGATTGATGGTAACTTGGGGAGCTCTTTAGCTTCAAAAGAACAAAGGGCTTCTGTGAAGGTTTGAATCCAATAATCAATGCTAAGGGGAAGTACTCTATTAAAAATATTAAAGCTTGTGAGCAAGGCCAACGGAAGGGACCTGAGGTGGATAGCTTGCTGTTTAGATAGCTTAGGGACCTAAGATGGTGCCGCAGTGCTGTGTCTCTGAGGTTCTTACCTGTCTTGAGGGGAGCTGGAGATTTCAAGGTGGGAAATGTGGAAAGGCCCACTAAGAACACTGTTTCTTCCTGGTACCATGTTGAATAAGGGTAGCAAGAATGGGTATGCTTGCCTTGTTCATTCAAAGACTGAAACATCTAGTCTTTCACAGTCAAGCATGACGTCAGGGGGTAGATCAAAGTATGTTCTATGCATCTATGAAAAAGTAGCAATGAAACACCTTAGTCGATATAATTAATATATGCTAATAAAATATTTTCTGGGTATATGTTAGTATAGGTATTTGTGTAGGAGGGTGGGGGTGAATGTGGGTGTGTGCATACATGTTAGGCAGAGGCTGGAGGACAACTTTGGGTGTTATTTGTCAAGCATTAGCCACCTGTTTTATGTTTTGGTGGAATATTTGGGGTTTAGTTTTTTAATTTTTAAATTAATTAATTAATTATTTTGTCAAGTAGGTTATGTAGGCTGCCTAGCTGACCAGCAAGCCCAAGGAATCCCTTCTTCACGGACTGAGCTGTATCTACATCCCCCTTAAAAACGTATTTTTTTTAAAGAAAGTGTAGTGCTGTGTCTCGAGAGATGGCTCGGTGGTTGAGAGTGTGCGCTGCTCTTCCAGAGGACCTGAGCTTGGTTCCCAGCGCCCATGTCCAGCGGCTCACAACTGCTGCTCCAGAGACAGGGCATCTGATTCTGTAGGCATCTCCTCAGGTGCCCACAGTCCCTCATGTGTGCATGCCTCCCCCATACACATAATTAAAGTATAGAAGCAATCTTTTAAAAAGCTTAACATTGGCTGTGGGCGTTTGTGGATATTCTGTTGTGCCGAGGATGTTCTCTGTTTCTAGATTTCTGAAACAGCTTTATCCTGAATGGGTATTATATTTTTATTGTTATTGTTCTGCATCCATTGTTCTGATCATGTAATTTTCCTTCTTCAGTCTGTTGCTATGGTTGATTACGTTGATTTATTTCCCAGTACTGAACTAACCTCACATACTGGGGTAAATCCCCCTTAGCCCTGGTGTGTGAACCGTTTTGTACACAGGTGGACCTGATTTGCTGACACTTCCTGAAGGAATTTTGTGTCTAAATTCATGAGAGATATTAGTTGGTGATTTTCTTTTGAAATTATCATTATTATTGTTATGTGGTATGTGTGTGTGGGGTGTGTGTGAATGCAGGCATGTGTGTGCCAGTGTGTGCATGTGGGGGTCAGGATAACTTTGGGGAGCTGTTCTCTCCTTCTACCATGGTTTCTGGGGTTAGAACACATTGTTTGGCTACAAAGCAAGCACTTTCATCTCCTGGGCCATCTTGCTGGCCCTGGTTTAGAGTTTTGTTTGTACAGCCTTTATCTGTTTTTTGTGTTAGGCCAACATTACCATCTAAAAGGAGTTGGGTGCTCTGTCTTATTTTCAAGAAAATCTTTTGTAAAATAGGCATCATGATTCCTTCCCTCAAGGCAAGCTCGACTGCTGCTGGTTAATCTTCTGGACCCAGTCTGAAAAGACCTTTTGGTTAATACGGAGGAAAGATGGCGTGTGCCCACCGCTGACCACCCTGCCACCCGAAAGTTGAGCCATCTAGCCTCACCTCACATGACGGAAACTTGTACTTTCCCGCTGTAAGCACAGTCGTCTTCTTGTGTGTCTGTCTGGGTTACTGAGTCCCCAACCTGGTGCTTTTCACCCAGCACGTTCTGAGCATCAGGTCCTGACTGGACACTCAGCATCAGGTGGAAGATGTGCCGCTCATCAGTAGCCCTCCCTTCCTTGTTCCCTTTGTCCTCACCACAGGCTCAGAGCCAAGCTTAGCACGAAGCCCCCTGCAGCCAGCGCTCTGTGGTCTCTTCATCCCCACTCTTTCTGACCTCACTCTTGCGGGGACAGGTGAGCCTGCTCTAGCCTAGCACCCCACACAGGCTGACTGTAAATCACAAAACTGTATTACCTCACAGTTCTGGGTGGAATTGCTGGCAAGACTATGTTCCTTCTGCAGGCTCCAGAGGAGAGTCTAAACTGCCTCGTCTAGCTTCTGGAAGTTGCCTGCATTCTTTAGCTCCTGGCTCCCTTTCCTCTTCGGATGAGCAGCCCAGTCTCTGTTGACGTCACTGCTGCATCTGCTCTCTTACCTTCCTTGACTTAGGAGGCTCCTCCGGCTCCTGCTCTTTGCACTGGGACCAGCTGTATTTCCAGGAGGGCACCATCTCGGAGCTGGCTGACTTGCAACCGTAATTCCGCCTACAGCTTTAGTGGTCTCTCTCCTTGACACAGTCATAGGTCCTGGGTGTCTGGGTGTGGACAACTTCCGGGGCATTAGACACATAGATATCACTCCAGTTAGCTTTAGTTGTCAACTTGGCACAACTTAGAATCACCCGAGGAGAGTCTCAGTGAGAGACTGTCTCCATTGAGGTGGCCTGTGGGCATGTCTGTGGGAGATTGTCTTACTTAAGCGAGTTGATGTGGGGTGACCCAGCCATTATGGGTGGTACCACCCCCTAGGCAGAGGGTCCTAAGTGTGTGTGTCAGCTCCAACCACTTCCCAGTTGAAAAGCAGCAGACAGACAGACAGACAGACAGACGGGAGGGAAGCAGCACTATCTAGTCATCTACTATGTGACTTGCTAGAGTCTGACATGCTGGGTGCTCCGTCCCCCACCTGGCTCTAATTTCAGCAGCATCCTATTTGGTTATCAATGCTAAGAGAGGGATTCATTAAGTTCTCTGCCCCAGGTCTCATGATTAGTAAGAATCCAATCCAAATTGGGCAGTGTTTACTCTCAGTTTTCCCTGTACCCCTGGGCACACCTCATTCTTCATATGCACGTTATCTAGAGTTTCAGTGATCGACATAGTGGAGTGGCTAAGGCTGCAGGGAGTCAGTTTCTTAAGTTTGGAACTAGGACCCTGGCTCCATCACACCTTTAGCTATGTGGTTTGGGATGAGGACTCTCTCCTGGAAGCCTTGATGCCATCATCTGGAGATGAGAACAGTCCTTCAGTTACGCCTGCAAGCCTGTTACTCAGCAATGTGACGTGCTTAGAAGGCTTTGGTGCAAATGGTGGGCATTGCTCTTTCTTTAACTCTGTCTCCCTGAGTCCTCAGCAGCACGAGCTACCTCGTTAATCTTTGTTCCAACTTTGTACTAAGTTTGGTGTTTTGCTCACAAATGACAGTTGGTTCCACGGTACAGCTCTGAAGCTCCGAAACCTGTCGGTTTCCACAGTCCCGGAGGAGGGGGCAGGGTCCACGGAAGACCTAGGACGGTAGGGAAAGACAGTCTGAGTCTGTCCATCCCCTTGGATATCTTTGCTAGACTGTCTTCACTATGTGCGTTCTCCTGCCTTGGTTTCCCAAACTCTTCTCTTGAATTCCACACTTGGTCCCTCTGGGGAGTCCGGGTGCAGTCCCCCTGTGTTGGTGACACTCCCCCCTTTGGGGGAGGGTGTCGCTGTGCCTTCAGCACTGGTTTCTTTCTCTGCAGGAAGGGGGCTCACCTTCACTCCCAGCTTTACTGTCAACTAGTAACTCGCCCCGCCCTCTGTGATTTCTAGGAGCACTTAATAGAACCCAAGTGACCTAAGGAACTCGGGCAGGATTTTCTCACAGGGCCACTAAACAATCACTACAGACTAAGGAACTACAGGTAGCTCACACGGGAGGGTGTGGCTCCTTACAACCTAATCCCCTTCCAAGTCAGAATGAACGTGTAATCACAGTGCGAGGGAACAGTTTCAAAGTTCCAAGCAAACCTGTAATACATCAACCAGCCTAAATTTCTATCTAGATGTTCAGTGAGGGTTGACACCTAGTGTAGTATTCTAAGTAACTCATCACTTCACACACACACACACACACACACACACACACACACACACACACACACACACCCTGTCGATGTCTTGACAGCTTGTCAAGTTGGAGAAGTTGTGATTGAGACAGGTTCTTACATGATATCTGAAATAAACCCACAGGAGGTTTTTCCTTAAAGGAGTGCTACGATTCAACATCTAGAACCAAGATCTGAGGAGTTCCGGCAAGAGCCAGGCTTCTTCCCAAGCTTCGTACTCTGCAAAGAGGAAGCCATGTTCTGTTGCGGTAGGTCAGCCCAAGGGCGAGTCAGGCATCTCCTGGCCCTGTTTGTGGAGTTGCAGATGAACTCAGCCCTCAAGGTGCAGCCAAGCAAGCACAATGGCATGGTAGCCAGAGAAATGTAAAGTTGTTTGTGGTCAGAAAGTTATAACTTTTGTTCCAGTTCCTCAACTGAAACCTCTCCAGAAAACCCAAGTCTGACTGATGCCTGAACTGAAGAAAGTGTTCCATGGGAAATATGTAGCTTTGTCGCTTGGGGAGCTGTGTCTAAGACCCACTGCAAAGCTGGAGAAAAGACGGGCAGAAGCGTCCCAGACTCTGCACCTGACTGCCACCCTTGAGGACTCAAGTCTTCCCAAGGGAAGCTGTGGGGAAGAGGGTCTGGATGAGACTGGCGGGCAGCTGGCTCGTAAAGGTTCATTTAGACAGAGCGCAATGGAACCATGGGGAAGACCAGAATAAGCAGCTCCCAGACAAGGATGCTAAAACTGAATTCCAGTTTGAATTGTGATATTCCTTTGCTACAACTTGAACAGTCAGAGATGTCTGTTGGCCAAATGATAGGTGACATAAAAATCTTTAGATCCTTTTGTTTGGTGATGGCTATTCCATATCCAGGCTCTGTGACATCGGGGGAGTTCAGCAGCCACTCTGAACCTCTGCCTTCCTGTTGCGGAAGTTCAGGTGACTGTGGCAGCAGCTGCTGCATCGTGTGCATGTGTCAAGTGTGAGGTGAACTGCTCACCACTGTCTTCTGGTTTGGGAGCTCTTGGAGTGGAAAGCTGGTCACTTAATAGAAAGGCTTCTCTGCTCAAAGAGACCATCTCCCCTCCAGTCTTCACCAGTTGTCAAACTTCAGGGTACGTAAGAATCAAAGGGACTTATTTCAAACACAAATCCCTGTAACCCAGCAGAAGACACAGTCTGACAGAGCTGGTGCCCAGAAACCCACAACTTTAACAAGCACCCAGGTGATTGCAATGTAGACGGTTCCTAGGCTACACTTTGAATTCTTGTGATTTAAAGATACCCACAGGAAGAGGCAGAGGAAAGGCTGCATGCACATCTTCATGTGAATTATTCAGTGCCGTCTCTTTCTTACCAATGATTAACCAACCATTCTTTTTTTCAACAGATTTTTTTTTCTTTTTAGATTTTTTAAATTTTATTTTATGTGTATTGAATGTTTTACCTGCACGTATGTCTGCGTATTATGTGTGTGCCTGGTGCCAAAGTAGGTCAGAAGAGAGCATCAGATTCCCTGGACCTGGAGGTTCATACTTGGGTCCTCCACAAGAGCAACTCGAGCTCTTGACCACCACACCATCTTGCCAGCCTGCTAACCACTCATGGGGGAGTGGTACTTTTTTACTTGGGAGGGGAGAAGAGCGTTTGTGATTAGATATACGGGGAAGATGGGTCTCTAGATGCTACAACTTGAACAGTCAGAGATGTCTGTTGGCCAAATGATAGGTGACATAAAAATCTTTAGATCCTTTTGTTTGGTGATGGCTATTCCATATCCAGTCCAGCACGCTTCCTCCATCTCCCAAACCCTGTATGAGAGAGAGATGTGTGTGCTTGTCAGTGTGGGTGTCTACACATGAGTATGGATGTGGAGGTCAGGGGCTAATCACTCTTCACCTTTACTTTCTGAGACTTGGTCTCTCACTGACCCCAAAGCTCATCATTTCAGCTAGGCTGCCTGGACCATGAGGTTTGGGGATCTGCCTGCCTTTGCACCCCCTCACCTGCAGTGTTGGGATTATAGGCACGTGTGGCTGTGTCTGGACCTTCAGCTGAGTGCTGGTGTCTGAACACACATCCTCATGCTTCCACAGTGAGCATTCTGACCCACCGAGCCAGATCCTCGGCTTCCAAGCCCAGCACCTTTTAAGCTTGTTCATGTTTTTTTAAGCTTTTTTGCAAATTACATTTTATCTATCTATCTATCTGTCTGTCTATCTATCTACCTACCTACCTATTTATTTATTTGTGTGTGTGTGTGTGTGTGTGTGTGTGTGTGTGTGTGTGTGTGTGTGTGTGTACGTCCACACCATGGTCTACCATGAAAATCAGGACACCTTGTGGGAGTTGTTTTTCTTTTCACTCTGTGGGTTCCAGGATTGAACTTGAGTTGTTATAACGGCTTGGTGACAAACACCTTTGCTCTCTGAGCATCTAGCTGGCCCATTAGAATAATTTTTAAATCCAGAACCTTGAACTGCTTGGCAATACTAGTCAGCTAGAATATAACTTTTTCATGTAACCATTTTTAAAATGAAAGTTGTATATAAGACTCCTCTGTTCCTGCATCTCAATTGTTTCCTATTTTTGCTCTGATTCTTTTCCTATTTGGCAACATTTGGGTTTATGTTATGGGGATTTGAAGTTTTGCAGTCTTTGTCCCGTTCTGGGCTGTGATAAGCACAGTCCTAGGTGAGTCCTCACAGAGGGAGTTATGCCGTCAGCCTCTTCCTGCTGCACCCATTCCATGTAGATGGCATATTTCTTCCTGTACACTTGGACCACTTTGCCACCCTGCTGACCTGTGTGTGGTCCCCAGGCAAGCTGACCTACACCATCCTTTCAAATGGGCATTGGTCAACAAAACAAAGAGAAGGCCAACAAAGGAACTGGTCCTGCTCCAGCAATGGCCACAAGAGACAGAAAACAATTTCGTAAGTGAAGATACTATTCTGGTTTGCCTCATGGTGGGTCTTGGACTCATCTTTGTGTTCTTAGTGTTGGGCTAGGAATTCTAGAATCTGCCTGGATTTAGATGAAGCCAGTCATGGACATGCTCTACCTTGGTTGACATCCTGGCAGGATGCTCTACAGAGGGATGTGATGGCAGAAATATGAGCAGAGCAAATCTATTCACTCTAGAAGGAAGAAGCCATCATGTCTGTGTGAGTGACGTTTGCATAATACCTGACAAGAATGGCTTGAGAGAAGGAGACAGCTGTGGGTTCATAGTCTCAGAGGATTTCAGAGCATCCAAACAGGAGAAGGCATGGCTGAGCACCTCTGTCTGTGACAGCTGGAATTTGAAGATGAGGCGGTGAGGCTGCTCATATCCTGGTGGACTAGAAAGCAGAGGGCAAATCAGAACCAGGGGTGGGTGTAACCTTCAAAGGTCTGCCTTCATGATCTCACTCCATCAGTCAGGCTCTACCTCTTCAGGTTCTACAGCCCCCCCCCCCAAACAGTGCCAACAGTTGGGAAATGAGCATTAATAACATGAGCCTGGGTTGGGGGACTAAACCATAGCAACACCTGATGTTAGACATCAGATACATGGATATTCTCATGAATGTCTGAAGAATGTTCAGTTTGCCTGGAAAACGGGACAGTACAATCAGTGCAGACAAGATCTTAGCCTAGGTTTTTGATGTGTTTAGAGGGTATCAGTTATTGACTAGACAAGGTCTAATATGAGAATAATTATTCTGGAGTCTAAGAGTAAGGTCAGAGAGGATTTTGATGAAATGTAAGACAAAATACTATTTACACCATTGTCCCTCTGTACTCATAGCTGAAGAAATGAAGCTCATTTCCTTAAGACCTTCATTTGTGATTGTAAAGGCAATATATGTTTATTGTAGAAACACTAGACATAGATCTCAGGCAGATAAGCAATAAACACACAGATTTTACAAAGTTGAAATATTCTTTACAATTATAATAAATAAATATGTATCTTAATGAAAAAAATCAAATTTTAATTCCTTATAGTGTGTGCCTGTGTGTGTGTGTATGTGTGTATGTATGTATGTATGTATATGTGTATGTATGTGTGTGCCTGTCTGTGCCAAGCTTGCCAGTACCTGTGGAAACCAGAATGTATCTGGTGACATGAAGCTGGAGCTAGAGGTAGATGTGAGCTACCTGACATGGGTGCTAGAACTGAGCTCAGGTCCCATGGCAGAGCAGCAACTGCTACTTACCACTAGACCATTTCTGCAGAGCCTCATTCTAATCCCTATTCTAATGATTCCATTGCAGTGCCCCTTTAAAAAAGAAACCATAATAAATTTAAGGAAATTAAGTTATTTTTATTTTTCTACCACACAGAATTGCTTTCTAGGGGCTAAAAGTCTTAGGCTTGCTGAGCCCAAGGATATGTCCATTTCTAAGGCCTTAGGTATGTATTGTCCAATTTCCAATCAGAAAGGGCCTTCTGATCCTCACTGCTACCAGCACTTTAGGAGGACTGTTCTCTACAGCCTAGACCACCTTACGCATGATGCTATTTTGTGTGGCCTGGGTGTGGGTATGGTGGTTTATGTAGGAACTACTTATTTTTCTACACTCTGAAGATAGGTATTTAGAGTAAGTCATTCTGTTGGATCCCCAGTGAAGAATTAAAGCAAAGCCAACATCCCTCGACACTCTAGTAACTGGAGCCTTTCATTTATAGTCAGTGCCGGAGCTAACTTCATTACTTTTAAGCATGGAGGCGGTGGGTGTGCAGACAAGTTCTCTCCAGTGGGGTCTGGTAAGAGTGCACACATCTTCACAGATGCGCTGTGGCTTTGGAATTTGCTTGGAAAGGGGATGTTTGGGATACATGTGTTTCACTAGACTGCCCTTCTGGAATTTATGACTCTGGGGTTCTGCAGAGACAGCGGTACCAACAGCCTATGATAGGTGATTAACATTGGGACGATGCTCCCAAGCAGACAGCCATAGTGAAAGATTTGGTGACTGCCATCCCCAGAAGGCCTGCCTGTGTCCTCTATGCCCAAAGTAGCAGGTTAAAGCTGAGCTGCTTTCTGCCCATCCAAGGAAGGATGTAGAAGAGCCAAGCATTGTCTTGCTCGCATTTATTCCCAAAGCTTTGTAGTCTGAAGGCTGACGTCAAAGTCTGCTGCTCACAGGGGACAGCAGAGTGCAATAGTGGACACAAGGTGAGTTTGGCCTCAGGTTGGAAAGCCTTTAGAGGTGTCCTGAGCTGGGGTCAGGAGTGGTTAGGGGGTGGGAGTCCGAGTCCCTGCTCTGCCCTGCAGAGTGATGTGGCTCTCAGTCACAGAGCCCTCAGGGCCTCGCTGTCCTTATAGACTGTGGTATTTTCTTGTTGCTTGGCAAAAGCCACTTAAGGTGGGGGGAGGGGGTCTTTTGGCTCACAGTCCAGGATGCACAGTCCATCATGCCGGGAACACACAGCAGGGGGAGAGTGAGACAGCCGGTCACATTGTGTCCATAGTCAGGAAGCAAATGAATGCTGGGCTCACATGCTTCTTCTTTAGTCTGCAATCCCACCCCATGGATGGTGTCACCTGCTTTTGCAGTGGGTCTTTCTTCAGCTAAACCTTTCTGGAAACACCCTCATAGATTAAACCCCAAAAATGTTGTCTATGAAGATGAGCCATCACACATGGTCAGCCAAGGTGATGGTCCTTGAGGTGTTTTTTTTTTCTTTTAGAAAAGGAAGGGAAAGGGACAGGTAGGAGAGGCAGGGAGGTGGGAGCTGAAGCTCCTGACCATTTTTATATTCTGATGGACCACTAGCACCCCAGCTAAGGGAAACAGACCCTCTGAGGTGAGGTGTCACACCAGCCTTTGCGTGCCCTGAGAGCTGAGGACTGTTGGCTCAAGCCCTCCAAGGGGATGCTGGAGAACAGCCTCTGAGAAGTCCTGGATCGCATCTCTACAGCATTCAGAGTAAACAGGAACTAGGCTCTGTCCTGGGATAAGAGTCAGGTAACCCACTGCTTTCCCCCAGGGAGCCTCTGTGGGGAAATGGGGAGGTACTTCTTGAGAAACATCAAATTCTCAACTAAACTTCAGTTTCACATTTCCTCTTCATGTTGCCACCTTAAGCAAGCTCTTTTGTGTCCTACCGGTGGGTAGAGACAGGAAATGGAGTCCTCAGGGAGAGCGGGGGTGGGGGGGGTGGGGGGCAGGGGGGGGCGGGGGAGTGTGAGGGGGTGGACACAGGCATATCAGGCAGAGGGAGGCGCAAAGTCCCAGAGTCTTAGCGGCTCTGCTGATGTTTTCAGCAGAGACTCACCTCCCAAGTCACCTGCAACCTCAGGCGGCTGAGAGAGGTTGAGTTCTTAGAAGCCACAGGCTGGGGGGGAAGGGCTCAAGTATTCATTTCCCAAGGCAGTTTGTCCGTCCCTTAGGCTTTTCATGTTTAGTAAAAATGATCCTTTTAATGTACCTTATTTATTTTTTTCCATCCACCCAAAGAAACTGTGAGGTGACCTGGCCAGGCCAAGATAATTGCTGAACACCTGCAAGAAGAGGCTGGGTGCCATAAGCACAGCGGAGCGAAGGAGGACTTGTGGCAGTGTTGATCAGCTGGTGGGTCGCGTACCCCCCCCCCCCCGCCCCCCAACACCTGCAGAGGCCTGTCATTTGGGACAGGAAGGCCTATTAATGTTCTTGTAATTGAGATGGGGTGAGGGAGTTTACAATGGTTTCAGAGCGGGGAAGAGAGAGACAGCCTAGATGACAGGAAACCCTTGTCTCCTCTGCTTGGTGGCGCAGTCTGAGCAAGGTAGCCTGGGTAATAATGGAGCTAGCTAATCCTGATAGAAATAAGCATAGGAGAGTCCATCATAATCATGGCTAATGGGCTCCAGATGGAGAAATAGGATTGTTCTCATTAGCATGGTTGTACATGCTCAAGCCGCACACGCACACATGCATTCACATGACATATGCATGCATGCACACATTCATGGACACACCATATATGAACACACACATCACACATGAATGCACACACACACCACACATGCATGCACACACATCACGCGTGTACACACATTCATTCATGCACACACACCACACATGCATGCACACACATCACGCATGCACACACATTCATTCATGCACACACACCACACAGGCATGCACATTCATTCATGCACACACACCACACAGGCACGCATGCACACACATCATGCGTGCACACACATTCATTCATGCACACACACCACACAGGCACGCACGCACACACATCACGCGTGCACACACATTCATTCATGCACACACACCACACAGGCACGCACGCACACACATCACGCGTGCACACACATTCATTCATGCACACACACCACACAGGCACGCACGCACACACATTCTCATTCTTTCTCTCTCTGTAAGTGATCCATTTCACTCACACGCCTGATCTCGATAAGTTCTGTCAAATAAGAATGACCTTCCTGGCAAAGGCGGAGCACTCCCTATTTTGGCCTTTCCTGTTCCTTCCGCATTCCCTTACCCCTTCCTCAACATCCATGCATATGCATGGTTTCACTAACCTCGAGACTTCTGGACTGGAGTTGAAAACCCAGGCTTCCACGGCCAATTAAACGGAAGTACATTTTGCACGCGGGGTGAAAGTCCCTTTCCCTCTCCCTAAATACTGCTGGACTTCTCGGCTGTATTTCATAAGTGTTAGTGTAATGTTGCTGAAAGGGAATACAGTCTAAAGCAGGAAGCTCCCACCCCCTCTCTGGGATGCAGCTGTTCCTTCAGTCTGGGTTGTTAATTCAAACCACTCCCGGGTGCCTATTTCATATTATCTCTTGTTTAGGACAAAATAAAATGAAACTGTCAAAACCTTTCTGCTGCACTCAGCCCTGGGCGCCATAGTCCCGTAAAGAGACCCATGCCAGGAAGTGGCTGCTGGAACCCCTCTTTCCTCAGTGAGATGTGAAGCTCCTGTCCACCTCCATATCCTCCAGGTGAGACCCTGAGTTGGAACCTTGGGCTTCTGGTAGAATGGTCTTTGGGGTAGTCCTGCTGCAGAACTGCTGTGCCTTCCCAGGTTTCTGCCTTCCTTGCTCTCCCCACAAAGCCTCTTTCCTGAATCCTTCCCTGAGCAGCCCAGGTTTCCAGTTTGGACATACAGTAAGTGCTCAATAAATTCTGAGAGTTGTTACTGTTGCTCCGTCATGATCCAGGCAGTCGTCTAGTGCTCATAAAATATTTAGTGGAAAGTGTGCAGGTGGCTTCGCCTATGATTTGCGTATGTCCCCACAAGCTATTCATAACTGTGCCCCTGAATTCCACCTTGAATATGGAACACCTGCCTAAGCTGGACTTGCCTATTCTTTGCCATTTGCCTGTGACCACTCTGCCCTTGTGCCGGCCGCAGACGTTAGACAGGCTTGGCATCAGACCCACGAAGAGAGGCTGGGGTGAATGAAGGTGTCTCTGCTTGGAATCCAGCATCCTCTAGGGAGGAGGGAGTGTGGTTCTTGGGCTCCAAGCACTTAGGACATTCCCGAACCATTTCCTTTCTGTTCAAACTGAAACCCTGTTGCCAGTAGCTCAGGGACAAGGCTCCTTTCCATGACTTTGTTTATGACACACATTTTCTAGGACTGAGTCACATGATATCAGGGTCTGCAAGGGCTGCCACTACCCTTTCAGTAAGAAATAGTCTCTCATTGACAAACCAGAGACCCCAGCACTTGACCCACAGGACAGCGAAGTTCTGCACCGTCTTTCAAGCACTTCGCTTGGCTGTTGTGTGATGTGGGGAGGTCCTCCCCTCGGGGACTTTCTGATTATGTCATCCCACAAGCATCTGGCCTGCGCTTGCTCCACGGTGCCCTGATTCTCTCTCCCTCCCTCCTTCCCTCGTCCTTTCCCTCTCTCCTTCTCTCTCTCTCCTCCCTCCTTCTGTCCTTGACTTATTTTATAGGAGAGGTTGCAACTGGGGGAAGGTAAGGTTAAAGTGACCACACGATGCTCCAATTAAGTGGAGGGAATTTCTAGAAAACAGTATTTCAATATTTCAGTGAATGGCAGCCTGGAGGCCATTATCAGTAGTGTGTGTGTGTGTGTGTGTGTGTGTGTGTGTGTGTGTGTGTGTGTGTGTGTGTGTGTGTGTATGTCTATATGTGTGTGTTGGCCACTTTGGACTGATACCTGTGTCGTTATGAAAAAGGTCCAGGGACAAAGATCACCCAGGTTCTGAGAAGGAAGCGTGTTCTTTGTGCCCAAGAGCACATTGTTTTAAATCTGTAGTTATTTTCTCCAAAGCTCGGGCTTGGATTGACTCCGGGTTCAGCCTTGTGTCGTGTCCTCGGTTCTGTGGAGAGTTGGAGAGACTGAGAGAAACAGTTCAGACCTGGGGGCCTTGGTTTCTGAGAACTGACCCTCCATCTGTTGACAATCAAATACTGAGCCTTAAGAGTGGCAGGGAGGAAGGAAGGAATTTCCCACAATCCCCGGAGACAAAGGACCTTTTGACTACACCTGTGGGTGAAGGGCGACTAGCTGGGGTCAGAGCAATCAGAGCTCAGACGTGCTGGAGTGCAGCTGGTGCGGTGGGAACTGTACATCCGTGGAGCAGAATCTCATCTACCAACGGGAGACTCCAGAATTCAGACCCGGGTCACCCAGCGTGTCTCCACGTTACCCCATGTCTGTGCTCTCCCACGGTCTTTGTGTGCGCCCCTCTTTGGACCTTCAGCTCCTCAGAGCAAGAGCAGTGTCTCTGATTTTTAGTGGCCTGGCACACAGTAGGTGCTCAGCAGACCATCAAGGAATAAGTAAGTTGAGAGACCCGGAAAGGGGGTTTGCCCCAAGCAGGACAACAGTGCATTCACACACTGCTTTGCATGGGTTAGCAGAGGTCACCTTTCATAGACCAGTACACCCCAGTGGACACATGGATTTTCAAAGGAAATGTCCCTCCCCTGTGGCCAAATGTGTTGTGCACAGGGCACACCTTGAACTGCACACTGTGTCCCCAGTCCTGTGTTGCAGGGGTCATGATTGTTGTCTCAGGCCCCAGACCAGTGCCCTGAACTGTGCCAGGCTGGTGGGTGATGGTATCTCAGAGCACCCAGGTATACCAGCACCCAGGCAGCAGGGCTCCCCGAACCTTCAGGTCTTCTTCTGGTAAACTCGTCAGCTTCTTTGTTCAGGGCTCTGCCTCGACACTGCTCCCTGGTTTTCCTCCTCCTCTGTCGGAAACCTACTCATGTCAGGCTCTTTTCTGACCTTCACTTATGTAGAGACCCCATAGGAACCCTTGGATTCACACAGACCTGAGGTGGAACCCTGGAAAGGTGTTTTAGACTCCCCAGCTGAAGCTGCTGCAGCTGCACAATTAGCTCTGCAGGGCCCTGGACAGGTGGGACATAGAATTCCCTTTTAGAAGTCTTGATGAGTTCGTAGCAGAAGAGATGGAGCTGGACGAGCCCACGGGGTGAGGGCCCTGCTTTACTGGTCCTCTAGGCTGCATTTCTTGGTGGCCTTTTCTGGTACTCCTCTAAAGAAATCCTAATTCTCTTTCTGAGAACGTCACAGTCAGTCACTCCAGATCATCTCTAGAGGATGTGGATGGGGTGCTTTTGACCTTGAGCAGGTCCTGGATTATGATATGGCTTTGTGAGTGGCTAGAACTGGATGCTCTAATTAGGTCCCTTTCATCAACTGGTCTACCCATCCCAGTCTTTTGCTGTCATCAAACAGAGCCAGCTGAAACCATAGTGCAAGAGGCACCAGCTCTGCATAAGGAGAACCACGACAGCATTCAGAGATGGGTCTGTGAAGGCCTTGGTTTGGGGTTCACAAATGAGAAACCAGGGTGAGGAGGATGAGGGGCTTGGTCAAGGCCAGGTACGCTTTCTGTTGCATCCAAGATTCTACCTTGACTATTGAAACAACTTATTTAAGTTATGAACTGTGGAGTTGTGGGATAGCATAATTCTAGCTGAGAGTATGACAGCCATCCCTACCCCAGTCCCTAGGGGGTTAGCATGCAGGAAAGCCCAGGTGAGTCCATCTTGTGCCCACATCCACCTCCCATTCTTGATCATCTTTGGTCTTCACATGAGGACATTACTTTCTTACCTGTATCTAGATGTTTCTTCAAGATGGCTCACAGATGGAACCCAGGAAAGCAAAGAGACCCAGTGTTGGCTGGTGCCCTCTCTCACTGGCATCCTGCCAGGTTCTCCACCATGTATTTTTATTTTTAATCCTTTTAAGAACCTGGAGATTGGCTGAGATTAGGTGTATCTGATAGTTACCAAGTGCACAGATGGGCAATTGGTACAAATTCCACCTACTCTGCTTTGTCGCTGATGTCTAAACATGGCTCATGCTGTCTACATTGCTCCTTATCCCCCTGGTCCTCTCCTTCCCTTTTCCTTATTTGTGCTGTACCTGTTCTCGAGGGCCAGATCATCCTGATCCAGTGGGAGAGAACCTTGGGCATTTGCCTGCTGACTCCAAGGAAGCTGGTTACCCAAACCTCAGAGTTCAGAGAGAGATTCTGGGAGGCTCTCAACTCCAGTCCACAACCTTACTGTATAAACAATGATCTGTTTCTACTCTTGGGTTTCTGGAGCAACAGAGGAATAGGTCAAGGGAGCACACCACTCTAACTCTTCCAGGAAGTCATTGGCGGAGGTGTGCAGATGAGAAAACCCTCATATACGCCAGAGACAAGGCAGATGAATATGTCTGTGTAGGAATGCGTTTCTCTTTTGACCCACTGGTCATTGGTCTATTCTATTTCCTCTTCTTGACTCAGTGTATTTAGCTACAAAATGGGGCCATCCCACCAGCTCAGATGGCTTCCTTTGTGAAAGCATGTGCCTGGTCCCGGTGAATCTTGTCTGGAGTGTGTGCCCTGCCCTTCCATTGCTCAAGTCCAGAAGACTTGGGAAGCACATATGGGATTTCATTCCAGAAGGTTCTCCATGGAGGCCCACCCCACAAAGCGGACGTGCCACTTACACAGCGGATGAAGAACAACCTCTCATCCATTCCCTTTCGTCGTGCTGCAGAAGATGAAATGACTTGGTGGAAGTGAAAGCGCTTTGGGAACAAGCACAGCACACGAGCCGAGTTAGTGAACTGCAGCAACAGCCATGCTAGCACTTCCTCCTGCAGCTGGGGAGTGAGTCATCTGAAAATGAAAGTCCTGTCGCTCCATTTCTTTGGTGCATACTTTGTGATTTCGCTCTCTTTAGTGCAGGGATGTCCAACTATTTTGAACAAGCATTGTCATTACTTCCCAAAGCCCTGGCCTCTGGGTAGTTTGCAATGTTGGCCCAAGTTCACATATAGGCAGGAGGTGTTTGGTGAGCCTCAGTGGGAAGGATGCTTCTCACTAAGGTGGGGCTGGGGTACAGGAAGGGATCCCAGAGACAAAGGATAGAAGGTGCCAAGTATCATGGCTGGTCCATGGAGGCCGGCCAGAGATGAATTAAGCATGACATCCTACAGAAAACCAAACAAACAAAAAAACCCACAGCAAACCAAAGGGCCTGGCTTTCATTTAACAGTCAATCAAAAGGCGAAGAAACCTCAGGCTTCTTTCTGATGAGGAAACCAGATATGTGAGGCAGTCAGGTCTGTGGTGAGTCAAGGGGAGGAGGCAGCGTAATGACTAGGCTTGTCCGTGACCATTTGGCTTGTAGCAATCATGAGAGGCCCTGACTGCTTCAAGGAAGGAGCCAGGGATGAGCAGGGAGCCACCAGCAGGGCCTCATGTTCTACGCGATGTAAACAGCCGTACATCTGGGCACCTCATGTTCTTATACCTTAGGGTGGGGAAGAAACAAGGGCTGCTGACAGATGAGGCAGAGTCAGGGAGGAGGCAGCTGGAAGCAGCAGCAGACGATGAAAATGTTTAGATAATGTGGTGTCCGCTCCAAAGACAAAGTAGACCGAGGTTGCTTTGGTTGGAGATTTCCACAGGCTTCAGGTCCAAGTTCCTTCTAAAGTGGCATGTGCAGAGTCCCTTACACTCTGGCAATGTGAAACAAGGAGTCCAGTTGGTCACCAGTGGTGGCAATAACCACAGAACTGCATAGTGTCTGGGGAGCCTTTTGCTACCTAGTGCTGTCCTTAGACCGAGTCAAAGTGTGGCTGTGGTTACTGCTCCTGCCTGCTGAGTATCTGCTCGGCTTTCTAGTCTACATCACTCCCAAGGCTGCCTCTTCCTTGTCTCTCCGTTACTGAAGGAATTTGCAGATGAACAGGGTCAACGGAAGTCTTGCCCTGGGATGGACCCATGCTAGGCAAAGGACAGTGTGTCCTGGTAGGAGAGCTAAGCTCTGAGATTTTAGAGTTACACCAGCTATCTTTCACACTCAGTGAAGAAGGTCTGTCTGTAGGGATGAAGCTTCCAGGTGGAACCAGCTTAATTACTCTATGTCCTATTATATGTAGTGTCTTCAGGAATGGGGTCTTCCCATCGAGTTATGGAAGGCTATCAAAGAGCAACGGTGATAGCCTGTAATGTTTGGGGAGGAATTGATAGGACCCCACTAACTGACATCTGTGAAAATAGCTATCCCATCCCTGGCACGGGGCTTTTTATTTGATAGTCTATGTTGTCTGGGAGGCAGTGTCCCCCTTGATAAGATAATTCCATTTAAGCTCCGTACATTATCTAAGACGTTTCTGCAGGAGTAGTTTTCCATATGGCATTTTCAAAGGTCATTAGTGTTTGTTATCTCTCCCCATAGTCTCTTCTCTACCCTGACTTCCCGTTCCCCACCCCACTTTGTGTCCCGCTGTTCTCCCTCCCTGCCTTCATACCCTCATTCTAGCCTCCTTCCCTTCATAACCACTTACTAGTTTCCTGAATTCCACGAGCACTCAACTTTAAGTAGGCAGATCCACTGGTTCCAGTCCAGCATCTGCATATGAGAGAGAACATACAGCCTTTGTCTTTCTGGGTCTCATAGTGAATTTATGCCGCTCTGTCCATTTACCTGTGAATTTCATAATATCGTTTCTCTTTATAGTTGAATAATGTTCTGTTACATATATGAACCACATTTTTATTATCTTTCATCAGGTGGTGAAATCTAGGATACTGTTTTTGGCTCTTGTAAATAGACAGCAATAAGGATGGATGAACAAGAATATCCTGTAGTAGGACGTCAAGTCCTTTATAAATACTTAGGAGTAGTATAGCTGGGTCATATGGTGGATATAGTCTAGCTTTTTGAGGAACCTCTACCCTGATTTCCACAGTGACTATAACAGTTGAAATCTACAGTGGAACAAGTCTGCCAAACATGACAGCACCATTGCACACATGGCCTCATAGCGGCTAGGACTGCCCGAGAAGGCCAAGCCAGGCAGAACGGCAGCATGGACCGGGAGGTCCTGCCTAGCTCTTGTCAACTCACAGAAGCTAGAGTCATCTGGGGAAAACGCCTCCATCTGATTGGCCTGTAGGCAAGTCTGCAGTATATTTTCTTGACTGGTGGTTGATGTGGGACAGCCCAACCCCCTGTGGGTGGTGCCGCCCCTGGGCAGGTGGTCCTGGGTGGTATAAGAAGGAAGGCCGAGAAAGCTGGGAATGAGCCAGTAAGCAGCACCCTCCATGGTCTCTGCTTCACTTTCTGCCTCCAGGTTCCGGCCCTGACTTCCCTCAGTGATGGAGTGTGACCCGAGAGTTGTAAGCTAAAATAAACCCTTTCCTGTCAAATTTCTTTTGGTCCTGGTGTTTATCACAGCAATAGCAGCATAGCTAAGACAGAAAAGGCTCAGGAACCCACCCCTAGTTGAGACGCTATTTGCAGTTGACTGCTAGGAGAGAGAGGGTTTTCTTCAGGGTGGCAACCTCTGGCAGGCAGGCTACCCATGCTCCAGAAGATGGTCTTACACCCCCACCCACATACAGGAGACATTAAGTAGACTCAGTGTGTTACAAAAAAAATCAAAGAACACAAAGTTGAGAGGAAAAAGGATAAGAGAGGAAGTGCAGAAAAATGGGATGGATTTGATCAAAACTCATTATATGCATGTATGAAGTTCCCAAATAACACAATTTTTAATTAAAAATTATTTGTAACGTTATTTGGGAGAGGAAAATTCATGCAAGTACTAAAAATAGTAATCAACTATTAAATTATAAAAGGGTATATTGAAAGAAATATTTCATACTAGTAACCCTTTAATGCAGGATTTATAACTTATGAATAAAAAGGGAATCATACTAAAAATGTCTGTCTACAGTGGGAAAGAACCAGGTCATCATCAAAGAATAGCATCTCCAAAGAGATGGAGGAAGAGCTGATGCCACCACTTGAGACCCCAGCTTCAGTCATGATGGAGGCCAGCTGTGCTCTCCTTTCTTAAGTGGTCCCTGGCAGTCTTTTTGTGTAAGCTGATTTGGACTGGGCTTTGAAATGCCCTGTGAACTGGCTAAGGGAGGGCAGAGTGAGGAGGAGTTAGGGTGGGGCAGGATGGAGCAAGTGGAAAGTGAGAGAGAAGGAAGCAAAATGCCATGGACCTCCTCAGGGACCACCCTCCGGTTTCTCAGGAATAGCCTGAGCTCTGAGGGAGGAGCAAGGGGTCTGAGGGAGGAGCAAGGGGTCTGAGGGAGGAGTCTGGGCTCTGAGGGGGGAGCAAGGGGTCTGAGGGAGGAGCAAGGGGTCTGAGGGAAGAGCAAGGGGTCTGAGGGAGGAGTCTGGGCTCTGAGGGGGGAGCAAGGGGTCTGAGGGAGGAGCAAGGGGTCTGAGGGAGGAGCAAGGGGTCTGAGGGAGGAGCAAGGGGTCTGAGGGAGGAGCAAGGGGCCTGAGGGAGGAGCAAGGGGTCTGAGGGAGGAGCAAGGGGCCTGAGGGAGGAGCAAGGGGTCTGAGGGAGGAGCAAGGGGTCTGAGGGAGGAGCAAGGGGTCTGAGGGAGGAGCAAGGGGCCTGAGGGAGGAGCAAGGGGTCTGAGGGAGGAGCAAGGGGTCTGAGGGAGGAGCAAGGGGTCTGAGGGAGGAGTCTGGGCTCTGAGGGGGGAGCAAGGGGTCTGAGGGAGGAGCAAGGGGTCTGAGGGAGGAGCAAGGGGTCTGAGGGAGGAGCAAGGGGTCTGAGGGAGGAGCAAGGGGTCTGAGGGAGGAGCAAGGGGTCTGAGGGAGGAGCAAGGGGCCTGAGGGAGGAGCAAGGGGTCTGAGGGAGGAGCAAGGGGTCTGAGGGAGGAGCAAGGGGTCTGAGGGAGGAGCAAGGGGTCTGAGGGAGGAGCAAGGGGTCTGAGGGAGGAGCAAGGGGTCTGAGGGAGGAGTCTGGGCTCTGAGGGAGGAGCAAGGGGCCTGAGGGAGGAGCAAGGCCTCTGAGGGAGGAGGTTTCTTGCAGAAAGGCTGCTCAGCTCTAGCTGAGGAATCAGCCTTAAGAGTTCTCTTGTGAAGTCCACAAAGCCCCCAGGAATGCCATTTTAAGATGGTAAAGTTTGTAAGAGGGCTTGGTCACCACCCAGACTAGTGCTTAATCTCAGCCTTGGGAATAGCGCTTGAGTTTACTGCCTGAATTTGATCTGAAACAGAGCCCACAGGGTTGTACATTTCAAGGGATTATTGTCAGGGTCCAATGACCAACATAAGCGAGGAGCTGTGGCTCACAGGAAGGTCTCCACAGTAGTGTGTATTCAGTGCCTCATGAAGACCGGAAGACTCCTGTACGATGAGTGGAAACTGAGGAAACCAAAGCAGGAAGTGGTGTAGGAACTTGAAGGAATGGCACTGATTATTCTGGTAAAATACTGAGAAAATTTCAATTTTTTTTTACTTTTCTTTAAGGAAAAGGAATGTATATGCCCAGGATAGTTGAAATTAGTGGAAATAAGAGATATGTATTTGTCCATGGTCAATGAAGTATTATTCACAATATCTAAAGCATGGTGACAACACCAGTATCCATTTAGGGAAGGTCAAACTTATATATATTTATATAAAGAACATTATTCAGCCATAAGCAGGAAGGATATTCTCATATACTCTACAATGTGGATGAATCTTGACGGCATTATGCTTAGTAAAATAAGCCAGACACAAAAAGACAGACACTGTGTGTTCCGTGTGGGGGAGTACTGCTTCAAGAACTCAGTTCACAACAGAGAGTAGAATGTTAGCTGCCAGCGCTGAGGGCAGGGATTCAGCGTTTTTCACGCCACAGGCACAGAGTTTGGATTAGGAAGATGGAAGAGTTCTGTGGGTAAATGCAAATGGACGCTGAACCATGTGCGTGAAATGGCATTTTATCACTTTGCAAAAGTCAGTGCTTAAAGAAGTCAGAAGCTGGCCTTAGTGTCTCACATTTGGAACCCCAGGACCTGGAAGGCTGAGCTGGGAGGATTACCACAAGTCTGAATCAACTGAGCTTCGTAGTGAGACTCTGTCTCAAAAACAATAGAAAATAACTTAGAACTTATTAAAATTTTCATCATAACCAAAGCTCGAGGGATGATACACATGTACTGAGAAAAAGGTTCAGTGGTCTGTATGCTGTTTGAGTGGCTTCTGTGGTGGGGTAAGTAGGACTGGGTGGCTATTATTATAAACACCAATTATTTTCCAAATTATTACAGTGATCAAAGATTCTTGCCTAGCCAATGTATAATAGTAAATCATAATCATTCACATCACCTCTTATACTCTCAAAGGGTCTTTGCAGAGTATAAAATAGTGCCAGTGTCTCAGAAAACAGTTTCTCAAATGGTTGAACATTGAGCTACCATATAACTTAGCAGTTTTATTCACATGTATATAATAAGAATAGCAAGAGTATGGCCCCCTAAAACCCATACATGAACCCAAAGCAACATTATTCATAAGAACCAAAAATTGGAAACAATCTGAATGTCCATCAACTGGCAAATGGAGATACAAAAAATGTGGTTTGTCCACAAAATGGAATATTGTTTTCAGTAAAAAAGAACGAAGTGCTGACTCACAGGCAGGACCTCAAAAACATTATGAGAAGGGTAAGGATTTTAAAGTGGTGGAAAGAACTTTTTGAAATGGTGGATATTTTATGTCTTGATTTTTGTGGCATTTGAAAACTGTGTAATAAAAATAGTGAGTTGAACTGTTTGTCAATTAAAAGCTAAAATTTCTAGAGAAAGGACATGAAGAATATACTTAGATGTTCCAGTGGGAGATGTCTGGTCAAGGAATGGGGTCTGTAACCACAACATGCTGATCCTCGGGTAACCTATGGGTCACTGGGACTTCCCTGTTGCTTAGAGATCTAAGCTTGTCAACCTTCACGGTCAAGACTGGGCATGGGCATTACAGCTGCTAACTTTACCTTCTCTGGTTTCTTCCCCTAGCCCCTCCTCTGGTTTGCTCCCGGGAGCTCCAGGGCTTCCCTGCACGTTACAGAAGCTCCAGGGCTTCCCTGCATGTTACAGGAGCTCTGGACTTTCCGAGCACCAGATTCAGGTCTTGAGCAGACCAGGGCCTTTCCCACTGTTCACTTGACCTTCTGCTCAGACGTGAGCTAGGCCCCGCAACCCCGTGTTTCTGAGTTGCAGCCTTCTTAAAGGACTTGGTCCAGTACGGTGGCTGTTAAGATTGCCATTTGTCCATCTGGGGTGGAAAGGAAGATCCCCATGCCGCTCTGGGACAGCACCAGGTTCCTCTCCCTTTCACTAGCCTGCCTTTGGAATTCATGACAGCTCTTTGGCCTGGCGCTTTCTCTGGTCCCGTCTTCCTTTCTGCTCTCATACGCTCTCCTGCGGTCCTCATTTGTCGTCTCCATTAGGAAACAGGCCTTGATTGTCTGGGGTCCATGGTGACTCAGGCCTAGCGTCTGTTACTAGGCTAATTAATGGCCTGGCCACGTGCATTGAAGGTTTTTCCAGGGAAGGACTTTGCCCGGGGTTCCAGGCTGCAGCACCCCAGCCCTGGCTGCACATGGAGAGTCCTCCTGGGCCTCTTCCCGCTTCGGTCCTTTTCTCTTGTTTCTCCTGGAGTGTGAAACAATTTCCTCTTTTCATAGCCGCTCAGTGGCAGGCAGATTAATGAACCTGAGCCCGGCACCAAAGCCCTGGCTGCCAAGAATGTCCCTAGTGCATTCAGAGGTCCCAACGGCAAGCTGCAGGAGGGACAATCGGCGGTAACAAAAGACACAGGGCTGCTCAGTCAAGTTCCCAGCAGCGCCTGCTGCTCCTTTTGACCCCAAGTTCCACTACGGAAATGACCCTTCACCTCCAGCTCCTCCCGAGCCAGTCCAAGGCCCTCCTTTCGAACAGCCTTGGCTCCTGAGAAACCAGCTCTCAGGCTTCACGTTGTTGGGAGCAGAGAGCCAGCCGTATCATATCCATTGGCCATGCTGTGAACACCCAGTGTGCATGTGTGTGGTGGTATTGTGTGCCCCAAAATATTGTGCACCCTAATAAACTTATCTGGGGTCAGAACAGAACAGCCACAATATTAAATATAGAGGTTAGGCAGTGGTAGCACACGCCTTTAATCCTAGCATTTCAGAGGCAGAAATCCATCCAGATCTCTGTGAGTTCAAGGCCACACTGGAAACAGGCATGGTGACTCACGCCTTTAATCCCAGGAAGTGATGGCAGAAAGCAGAAAGGTATATATGGCATGAGGACCAGGAACTAGAGACTGGTTAAGTTTTTAGGCTTTTGAGCAGTACAGTTCAGCTGAGATTCATTCTGGATGAGGACTGAGAGGCTTCCAGTCTGAGGAAACAGGACCAGCTGAGGAATTGGCGAGGTGAGGTTGCTGTGGATTGTTCTGCTTCTCTGATCTTCCAGCTTTAACCCAATACCTGGCTCCAGGTTTGATTTTGTTAATAAGACCTTCTAAGATTCGTGCTACACATGTGCTTCAGTAAGGTCTTAGCATGGAGCTGTAACGGATGGAAGGGGAGCTGCGGACCTGCTTGGCAGTGTGCACAGCTCTGGTGCTCTATTGTAACACTGCAAGGCTTAGGTCATCTCTCTCCGTCTCCCTCCTTCTCCTTTCTTTGGGTGGAAGTTCTGTTTTATTTTGTTTTTTGAGACAAGGTTCTCTGTGTAGCCCTGGCTGCTGTGGGATGGTCTGTATGTCAAATGTGTTGCTGATTGGTCAATAAATAAATCACTGATTGGCCGGTGGCGGGACAAGGAGGAGAATAAAGCTGGGAAGTGGAAGGCTGAGTCAGAGAGACACTGCCAGCCACCACGATGACAAACAGCATGTGAAGACGCTGGTAAGCCACGAGCTACGTGGCAAGGTATAGATTTATAGAAATGGATTAATTTAAGCTGTAAGAACAGTTAGCAAGAAGCCTGCCACGGCCATACAGTTTGTAAGCAATATAAGTCTCTGTGTTTACTTGGTTGGGTCTGAGCGGCTGTGGGACTGGCAGGTGAGAGAGATTTGTCCTGACTGTGGGCCATGCAGGAAAACTCTAGCTACACCTGGCTGTCCTAGAACTCACTTTGTAGGCAAGGCTAGTCTTGAACTCACAGAGATCCACCTGCCTCTGTCTCCCAAGTGCTGGGATTAAAGGCTCACGTTGGTGGCAGTTCTTTACAAACTGCTATATAGGGCTTACTTCTCTAAATGGGAAACAGATGGTTTTATGTGGGCCTCACAGGTATTTGCTTTGGAAACACTCAGCATGACAGAGGTTGTTGGCAGAATTCTCAGCAGCTAGGGTCCCACCAGGCTCAGCTAAGTGTCCAGGTTGCAACCTGGTCCCTGGGAAGGTAGAGGCCAGATCTAGTGTTTCTCTGAAGTCATTTCCCATCAACACTGGCGTCTGAGAGCATGCATCCACTCTGTGGGTACCCGCACGATCCCTCGTGGGGTTATTTATCATGTGGTAATTTGTTTAGTGGCAGAGCTGACAGATGGGTGGGATACTGTTCTATATGGGCATCTGTGTCTGAGCTGGTTAGGGCTTAGGGTGAGGTTGATTTTGAAGATATCTATCTGGTATTAATATGGGGTGAGTAGCTGAGTGAGAGAACACTAAAGGAAACTTTGGTGTATCAAGAGAATTCAAGTTTTAGGATGGGAGGGAACACGTCCACCAGCATAGAACCATGATCAGGTGTTAAAGCCAAAGGAAGTGGAATGAATTTATAGAGCCCAGAATCATTTGGTTTATAGTTACACACACGGTGATGTACAAAGACAGTCCTATATGACGACCACGCCCTGGCTCTATGCTGTGCAGCAGCTTTGAATGCTTGGGACAGAGTTGAAGAAGTCAGAAAGAGAACTGAGTCATTTACTAAAGTTATACAGGGCCCAAAAGAAACCTTCACTGATTTTTTTTTTACAATGATTGACTTCAGCTATAAATAGAATGATAGCAAATTAAGAAGCTAGACAAATAATAGTTGAATCTTTGGCTTTTGAAAATGCTAATTCACAATGCAAAAGGGTAATAAGGCCTTTAAAGGCAAGATCAGGACCTTTGGAGGAATGGATCTGTGATACAGTCAATATTGAATCTCATAACCATGGTGATGCTTGGATAGGAGAGATGATTTCCAGAGACTTGAAGAAAAATCAAAATGTTAGGTGTTGTAATTGTGTCAAACAAGGTCACTTAAAAAGGGATTATAGACAGAGCATTCCTAGAAACAATGTTTTTTCTAGGAATAATACAAACAAAAGGCCCCTCCCTTCTGGAGTATGTAAAAGGTGTGGCAAAGGCAGACATTGGACCAATGAATGCAGATCACCAAGAGACAAAGTAACCCATTGCTGTCAGGAAATGCCTTGGGGATCCTCTTGCAGGCCCCTATGTCATTCCCTGTCACTGTGAGGGAAACTCCTTCTCAGAACAGTTAAAGGACCTAATGCTTATTGTAAAAACCATACTGCTCTGGATGATAGAACTGTGGTGATATTTATAATATAAGAAATAAAGCTTGCCTGAGGATCAGAGGACAGAGCCAGCCACAGAGTTAAACATAGAGGCCAGGCAGTGGTAGCACACACACCTTTAATCCTAGCACTCGGGAGGCAGAGATCCACCTGGATCTCTGTGAGTTCAAAACCACCCTGGACTACATGAGATTGACTCAGTGTAGGAGACAAATAGCCAGGCAGTGGTGGCACACACCTTTAACCCCAGTGTTTGGGAAACATACACGCCATTAATCCCAGAACTAGGAAGATTGAGATAGGAAGTGAAATGGTTGGGCAGAGAAAGGATATAAGGCATGAAGGGACAGGAACTAGGCCTTTCAGCTGGGGACTCAAAGGCATTCAGTCAGAGGATTCGTGGAGTTGGTGAGGTGAGAAGTGGCTGTGGTTTGTTCCTTTTTCTCTCTGATCTTTGTAGATGTATCCAACCTTCTTATTAAATAATAAACACAGAACCAATGCAAAGAAGAAAGCCAAGAGGTCAGAGCTAAGAGCTGAAACCTTACCCTTCCTCCTGCGGTGGTCCTACCTCTCCGAACCAGAGCTACCCCTGTGTTAAAGTCTTTATATAGAGTTCCTGTCCTGCCTTCTCATTGGTTGTAAACCCAACCACATGACCGCCTCCTCACAGCCTGTCTGTGTAGGCCTCCAGGTTTTCCATGATTGGTATTAAGATTAAAAGCATGTGTATCCAATAATGGCTGTATCCTTGAACACACAGAGACTTACCCAGCTCTGCCTACCAAGTGCTGGAATTACAAGCGTACGCTACCACTGCCCTGCTTTCCTATGGCTTGCTAATAGCTCTGACCCCCGGGCAACTTTATTTATTAACATACAAATAACATTTTAATACAAATAAAATATCACCATAGATCTTTCAGCATTTACCCCAATATCTGGTTCTGGGTTTTTATTATAAGACCATTTAGGATTCATGCAACATAGAACAGCTTTAGAAAATAAAATTTCAGGAGAAACAATAAATTAAAATTGATAAAGATTAGATTTGAACAAGGGAGACCTCTTGATTAGAAGAGGTGATAACAGCATGACCACTCAATCAAACTAACTTACAAAACTAACAAACGCTTTTCATTTGATCAGATATGACTTGCCAAAGGGTAAAATCCCCAAAGTTAGGGTTTGGGAGGGTTTTGTTTTGTCTTTCCTAGAAAATAAAAACAACCATCTTGAAGAATTTAAAGACCTTTGGACAAATAAGCATCCAAAGAACTACCTGGAAGGGAGAACTACCTGGAAAAAAGTCACTAAGAAAAGGAATAATTTGACCTAACGTGATCTCCGAAGTCTCCAAAAAGATGATGGGATCCCACAATGACGATTCCACCTGGACTATGGTAAGACCACCAAACTGACAAACAACACCTCGAGATTGCTTTTGGACTACAAACTGCTCAGCACAATTTCAAGGCGGCTGACTGAGATGATCCAGCCTCACAGACTACTCTAGCCAGGACTTGAAACAAGCCCTGCACGTTCCCATCACACAGAGACGGATAACAATGATACAGCTAGCTCTCTCAGAACTGGACAATTATCCCAGTTTTCTTTTTAGGGTCCCCTAAAGATGTTGTTGCCCCAAGACAACAGAAAGTAATTTTAAGAACATGACACCCATATTCCCAAAGGGTTAGTCTTGGGGATTTTAATACCTCTAGTCATACTTAGTTTTTCAATGGTCCTAGCCTCATCTTTCTCTCTCTCTCACACACACACACACACACACACAGACAGATAGACACTCACCATACATAGATGCCTTATAGATATTCTCATGTTATCTTTGTTATACTGATGTTCCTTAGATAATGTGTTTTTACTTTTTAGCATAGTGATTGTTTAAATTAGGAATGCAGCCAGGCTCCCAATCAGATTGTCTTATGTGATGTTTTTAATTTAAAATTCATTTTTGATGTCAGTATTGCTGTGTTGCTTTTTCTGTTGCTAGAATGTCACTAGCTTATCTTTATCAGTCCTTCATTTCAACCTTCCAGTATCTCTTCCTTCCAATTGTGTTGTAATTAGCATGAAGCTAGATATAAAAATATGTTTGAACATCTCAGAATGTCCATGAAAAGATTTTTGTTCGTTCATGTTTAGTATGAGCATGGATGTATTTAAACTTATTTCTGGCATCTTATTTCCTGTTTTCTATTGGCTGTGAATTCTCATTGTTAACTCTTTACTTTTTGCACATTCAGATGGAATCATTGTATTTTAATTAAATATGTTTTTTCCTTCTCTCTTTTTCTTCACATTCTAGGGCTAAGAATGGCCTTAGCCTGGAAGGCAGGAGACAGGGGTGTGGTGGTACTGTGTTCCCCAAAATATTGTGTACCGTAATAAACTTATCTGGAGTCAGAGAAAAGAAAAGCCACTAGACACTTAGGATAGGCAGTGGTAGCACACACCTTTAATCCTAGCATTCCAGAGGCAGAAATCCATGTGTTTAAGGATACAGCCAAGCATGGTGACTCAGCCTTTAGTCCCAGAAAGGGAGCCTTTAATCCCAGGGAGTGGTGGTAGAAAGCAGAAAGATATATAAGGCATGGAGACCAGAAACTAGAAGCATTTGGCTGTTTAAGCTTTTAGGTTTTGAGCAGCACAGTTCAGCTGAGAGCCATTCGGATATGAGGACACAGAGGCTTCCAGTCTGAGGAAACAAGATCAGCTGAGAAGTTGGCCAGGTGAGGTTAGCTGTGGCTTGTTCTGTCTCTCTGATAAATAACTGGCCTCAGGTTTTATTTTATTAATAAGAACTGTTAAGATTCCTGCTACACAGGGGTCTACTCTTAGCTTGGTCATTAGTTTCCGTGACCTTTGGATAAGTTATTGCACCTCTTTTAGCTTTTGGTGCTTCTGATATAATGAGATAGTTAGGTTGAATGATATTAAAGATAGACATCTAGTATGGTGTCCTGGCTAGTGTCAGCTGTCAACTTGGCACAGAGTGAGGGAGTCTCAGCTGAGGAATCACCCAGATCCCATTGGCCTATGGCCATATCTGTGAAAGATTGTCTTGACTGATGATGCTCACGGTGGGCAGCAACATCCCTAGGCAGGTGGATCTATCTAGGAAAGCTAGCTCAGTGTGAGCCAATGATCAAGGCAGTTAGCAACACTCCTCTGTGATTTTGTTTGAGTTCCTGCCCTGACTTTCCTTAATGATGAACTAGGACCTGGAAATGTAACTCAAACAGGCCCTTTTTAAAGCTGCTTTTGGTCTGAGTGTTTTACCATAGCAACAGAAAAGAAGCTGATGGTATGATTTGGAGGTTGAGGGACCTCTAGAGAAGCCCTTGTCTATCTAGACAACGTGACCCTTCAGAGTGAGAGAGAACACACCCCCATCCCTGCTCTTCAGTGAGGCTCTAGCTATCAGTCACACTTAAATGTGAGCCTTTGTGTCCAATTCATCTTTTCAAAGACAGGACTTCAGTGACCTCTAACCTAGATAGTCCATGAGTGTGTGTTTGTAGCTCAGCAGTGCCATGTGAAAACCACTCTTTAGCATATGCCACTGTATAACCAATATAACATGTTCCCCACTTTCCACATTCCTTGTACTTAGATAGGTCATGTGATTAAGCCCAGCCAATGGCCCATTTGCTGAGGGGAATTCATATTGTGAGCAGCTCTTGACTCATGTCTCACTCCCTTACATTCTCTTCTGCTGCAGTAGGCAAGGAGAAGCACACATGGAGCAGTCCCACCAGGCATCCTATTTCCCTGGGTGAACTGCACGATCAGGCACCTTCTGGGATACAGTATTATACATGAGCTGTCTGGGATTCATTCTTACCAGATAACAGCATTCATCCTGATGTGCGTTATTAGTGTACTGAGGACATTATTGTGCATGGGCAGGTTCTGTATTCTCAATGAGGACAAAGGACTCAGAAGGCAGGGTCATGGGTAATGTGTTAAACTCCTTCCTTCCTCTTACCCACAGTAGCTGAAAAGCCGAATGTCACATGGCCACTGTTCAGTCACTCATCTCTTCTCTCCTCCCCAACTTGTCTTCTCTTAGCTCCCTCAGCATCCTAAGCCTGGATCCCGTTCTCCACACTTCTACCTGCATCATTCCGAAGCATCTCCAGGTATTCATTTCCTCAGTGAAGTGTTTGTTTTGTTTGTTTATTTTTGTTTTTTTGCTTGTTTGTTTGATTTGCTCCCCAGGCTGGGTCACATGTACCACAGTGTTCTTAACTTTGTGCCTTTCTTGGGTGTAATGTTGGTTATAATTAAATAATGAGATAGCAAATACCTTGCTTAATGTCTGTTTCCAAATTGGAGTCTGATCTTTGAGGGGCAGAAATGATGCTCACCCAGAGCTGAGTCTTCAATATTCAATAGATGACAAATAATGATGAGTTAATGCTCAGATGAATGGACAAGCAGCCATCCCTCAGACCCTAGAGAGATGCTCTCTGAACGCTAATATGCATCAGTCAGAAGCACCTACCAGGCTTCAAAATACTTGCTTTAAATCAAAGTAAAACATACAGAACGTGAACTGTACCATTTAAACCATTTTTAAGTGTGTACTTGCCTGGCACTAAGCACATTTCTACTGAGCTACCATTGCCAGCATCCATCCACAAAACATTTTTCAGCATTTAAACTGAAACTTTAGCCCTATAAATAACCAGTAACTGCCCACCTCCCCCACAAATAACTGCCTACTTTCCCCCACTTTTTACACTCTCAGCTGCTGGCAGCCATCATTCTGATGTCTTTATAAACTTACCTTCTCCTGGAAGGAGTGTGTGTGTGTGTGTGTGTGTGTGTGTGTGTGTGTGTGTGTGTGTGTGAGCATGTGAAGCTCAGAGGTCAACTTACAAGAGGTGGTAGCTGCCTTTCCAGCTGAGCCATCTTTTGTCTACGGAGTTTTTGTTACATCTCCTACACACATCACAAAAGGTCAGTGACAGATAACTTTATTAGACACAAGTGCCAGTGGAAGAACAAGTCAGTTTTTTGAGATAAGACTTGCAGGATGTCCAACTTTGGGCTTCTTTGAGCCTCATTGGATACAGAAATTGTCTTGGGCCATACATTAAATCTAGGAGTGCATATGTGCATTTACTTTTCCTGATTCTGCAATGTGAAATCATGTACAAATGTTACACTGGAAAACTTTGCAATCAAGTTCAAAAAAATGTTTACAAAGATGAAGCCCGATCCTAATTAGTCTTATTAAATAAAAACCCAGAGTCAGATATCGAGGATGAAATCTGAAAGATCAGAGAAGCAGAGCAGCAGCCACTAGAAACTTCTTACCTCTAGGAATCCTCAGACTGAATGGGGTGAGGGCCCAGATCTGTCCCTAAATTTCCTGCCTTATATTCCTGTCTCCACCTCCCTAGTGCTGAGATTAAAGGCGTGCACTACCACCACCCCCGTCTCTGTTTCGCTTTTAGACTGGTTCAATCTGGTGTAGCCCAGGGTGGACTTGAACTCCTGATCTTCCTGCTTCCTCTGCCCAAATGCTGGGATTAAAAGTATGAGCCACCACTGCCTGGTCTCTATGGTTAACTAGTGGCTAGCTCTGCCCTCTGATCTCCAGGCAAGCTTTGTTTGTCAGAACATAAACAAAATAGCATACAACACACACACACACACACACACACACACACACACACACACACACACACACACACAAAATCATAATGTCTTAAGTAAGCTTACAATTTTGTGTTGGGCAGCACTCAGAGATATGCTTGGCTGTCTGTGGCCCTGGGCTGTGGACTGGATACCCCTGGAAAGCATAAAGTTGCTGACCCTGTTCATTATCTTTGCCTGAGGAGACTTCTAGAAGTATCATTGAGGGGTCTGACAAGAGACAAACCCTCACGGGGTGGAACCTGGGTAACCTTAATTGTTGAACATTTCCAGATGATTCTATTTGGGACTGGGAGTTAAAAAGATCTGGACTAAGGCAAGAAGTGAAACGCAGGGAAAAAGAGAGGTGAGTGGAAATAAAAAAGAAATGCCTTAGGGGATGGCACCTCTTTGATTTTCTAGAAAAGCCTTAGTGACATCAGCATGGACATGGTTCCTTGCCCATGGCCTGGGAGGGGTGGGGGTGAACACCCCTTCCAACCATGCTCACAAAGGCCTGGTTATGCTGTGCTCTGAGATTTGGATTAATAGGAAGACTTCTCAGGCAGCAGCTGACCCTTTCCCAGTCAACTTCCCCTCAGGCTATTAATTCTGGACATCACCTCACATCTCTACGGGTGTACAAAATCATCCTCAGGTGTTTACAGCGGCTTTCTTGCTCTACCTCATGGTCAGAATCTCCGAGTTTTCTCAGTAATTTGGGGGAAAAGCCTTCTTTGTTTTTCTCTGCTTGTTGGTTTAAATTAGGAGACCCCCAGGTTAACATGAAGTCCATCGGGGAAAATCGAGCCTTGCTGAAGTGTCTTCATTCTGCAAAAGGAACTGCTTGCCAGGTTGGACAAGTTGAGTCTCAGTAGCAGTGGTTCCGAGTCAGCATGCTCAGAGTGTGGTTCTCAGACTCGGCCAGTCATGCCCTGCTGCTCTTACCCAAGGGTTTGGGAATAGAACATGCCTGATGTTCAGAGGCATCTATGACAGGCTGACAAGGGTGTGGCACCCAAAGGTGTCAGCTGGCCTGCTCAGGGGTTATGACCAGGGTGTCAAGGTCAAGGTGAGTGAGTTCTGATGGAGCAGCAGCGCAAGGTTGCATGCTGACTCTCCTTACACTGGCTGCTCATTTTTCATTTGTTGTTGTAACAGGAACAGGTGAGGTCTGACTGTGACTTTCTTTTGTGCTTCTCCAGTGACTTTTGAAGTTATCAAGGTTCAGCTCTTTGCTTGTTGAGGGCCTTCTATGTGTTCCATTTAAGGCCTGTTCAAATGTTTTGTTCATTTTTCTATTGATGTTTTATTCTTATTGAACAGTAGGAGTAATTTTAATATTCTGGAAATTATTCCTTGCTGGACTCTATGGTTCACGGTACATTTTTTAAAGGAGAAAAATAAATAAAAAATAAATTTTTCACTCAGATAACTCAAGAACTGAGGTTGCTAGAGATTAGCCCCGTGACAGTACTGTGTTGGCTCCTTTTAGAAGATCAGAGAAATTAGCTAGAAACTGACACTTGATTGCCTCAGCAGTCAAAGTTGCAAGTACTAACTCAATCAAGAAAAGGAATGTACCAGCAAACAGGCACTGGATTCAGGGGTGGCTGGGTCTGGCTGTTCAAAGGCTTCCCTACTCCTTGTTCTCCATCTTGGCCTTACCCTTTGGTTATAAAGATTCCAGAAAGTGGAACCACATCTGGTAACACTGGTTGGGTAATGGCTATGTCTGGTGACCAGAGGGAAGGAAAATCACTGTGCAAATGAATATTTGACATGTGCCTCTCTCTTCATCGTTATCTCATTCATTTATTCATTTATGTACTCATACAAAGGTGTGTGTGTGTGTGTGTGTGTGTGTGTGTGTGTGTGTGTGTGTGTGTGTTACTTGGAATTAATCCCAGGGCCATGCCCAAGGTAGGTGGGTGTTGCGCTGTTGAACATCTCATGCAACTGATACTTGTTGAGCACTGATCCTTGAGGTTATCTTTCCTACTTAATGCATTACTCTAATTAGACAGATGTAGTACCTGACCTAATAGTCCAGATGTTGAATCTCTTGAAAATGTTTTCCCCGAAACCTCTAGGAAGCCTCATTTCCATGACAGGGCCCTGGCTGGACCATGCTAACATTCAGACAGCAGAAAGTTTTAGCATGGACAGTAGCTCCTATCTGAAACTAAGGGTTGTATCATCATGGCTAGCAGGAATAGACATTACCTCTGATTTTCTTGGCGGCTAAGGACAAGTGGAAAAGCTGGTAAATGACCTGCCATTGTCTGGAGCCAATACATTGTGGAAAAGACGTGGACTTCTCTTGATCCAAGTACTTGGGGAAATGTATCAATTTATCAATACAGAATATATTAAGGGATATTATAAGCTCTAATCCCCTTCTGACAAAATGGCCAAGGAGCTCACTAAAGTACTTTAAACTATAGGGGCTCTTAACCATCCTTCCTAGTTTCTCCGCAAATCATCTCCAAACAAAATGGAATCAGAAAGACACCACAATTCTCAGACAGAAAATGCCCCTAGGGAAGGCTTTTCTGACTTTTCAAGTAAAGATTTGAGCTCATTCCTTCCTCCCTCCCTCTCTCCCTCCCTCTCTCCCTCCCTCCTTCCTTCCATCCCTCCCTGTCTCCCTCCCTCCCATCCATCCTACCTACATCTCTTGGGCACACATGACTTTACATTTTGGTTATTCATTGATACATCCGTTTCCTCTTCCTCTCCTCCGGTCTTCATTTACACAGGTCACTCAATCTTTATTCCCAGTATCTGCTCTGGCACTTCAGACAGCTGGGGGAGGCAAGTGTAGTGGGAATGGCTGGAAGGAAGGGGAAAGAGACAATGGGGAGGGAAGGAGGGAGAGAGGGAGGGTGAGAAAGAAGGGTGGGGATGCCTATCTCCAAGGAAAGGAAAGGAAGTGACTTTCCCCAGAGCAGTTACATGGCTCAGCTTTGAGGTGATTTTCTAAGTCAAGTGCAGACAGAGTAGGGTGAAGGACCTGGTGGGAAAGCTATCTGTAGGCGTTCAAGGAACCGATGAGAAGAATAAATTAAAGATCCCTTCATATTAAAAAGGACTTTAAGAACTTAACATATTCAAAAAGAAAAAAAATCAATGTCCAATGGAGATTTTCATCAATCGATCCTGATGAAGAGATAAGGAAACTCTTATGTTTATCTGCAACATCTTTCTCTTGCCCACCAAGAGTCATAGAGGTCCTCCGGTCTGTTCTTAGGGCTGCAAAAGGCCAGGGCCCAGTGGCATGCCTGTCCCACCCTTGTTCTCAGCAGGCTTTGGGGGTACAGGGGGATGGCAATGATGAACAAGCCAGGCTTTGGGTAATGAGAGCCATTTCAGTTCTATCTCAGCCCAGGGCGCTTTTTAACTTGGTTCTACCCACCTCAGATCATGTCAGAAGTGCTAAAGGAACCCTCAGTATAGCAAACCTTATTTCTCACTATAAAAAGCTTCAAAGGATTTTACGATTTTGCTTTTGAAATTTTAGGCTGCAAATACCTCACTTATTTTGTGGTTAGCCATGGTGTCTCAGGTTGTGCTTCTGATGGTGCATGACAGAGCAGGTATCTAACCCACACATCACTTTCGAAGGCTGTAAACAGTTAATGCATATTCCATTTAATAAGCAATGAGATTCGTATATATTAATGGCATTTACTTAATTTTTACTTTCCTCTTGGTTGTGTGTGTGTGCATGTGTGTATGTGTATGTATGTGTGTATGTGAGTGTGTATGTGTGTGTGAGTGTGTGTGTGTGAGTATGTGTATGTGAGTGTGTGTGTGAGTATGTATGTGTGTGTGCATGTGTGTGTATGTGTGTGTGTGCATGTGTGTGTGTATGTATGTGTGTTTGTGTGTGTGTATGTGTGTGTGTGAGTATGTGTATGTGAGTGTGTGTGTGAATATGTATGTGTGTGTGTATGTGTATGTATGTGTGTATGTGAGTGTGTGTGTGTATGTGTATGTATGTGTGTATGTGCATGTGAGTGTGTGTGTGTGTGTGTGTGTGTGTGTGTGTGTGTGTGTGTGTGTGTGTGTGTGTAGGTGCATGTGTAGGTGCATGTATAGGTGCATGTATATGGCAGCCAGGAGTCAAACTCAGATGTAGTTCCTTGGGAGGCTCCTACTTGGTTTTTGGAGACAAGATCTCTCGCTGAGACCTGGGACTCAGCAGTTAGACCAGGCTGGCTGGCCAGTGAGCTCCGGGATCTTCCTGTGGTGCTGGGGATCGAACTCAGGTCCTCAGGCTTACACAGTGAGTGCTTTAAAGGCTGAGCCATCTCTGTGACCCCTGTAGTTTGCCTTTTGTATTTTGGGGGTCAGCGTTAATTCAGACCTCAAGCGTCCTAGAGAGCCATTGTGAAGAGTGAACCCTGAACATGGACCTACCAGAGCTTTGTGAGTACGATGGCCTTGGAGACAAAGGGCTGGTGCAAACCTCTCTTCAGCTGCCAGGGTTTGATGTTGAAAGGACATAGTCAATTTGTTTCTGAAGACTCACTGTTAGCATAAAGCCCACCAAGAGGACTGGTGAGTTTTCCCATCTGCCTTTGTTAGGAAAGAGCTCTTGAGTGGGAGCATCAGACCTGACACAATACACCAGAGTCTGTATCCCAGCTGTGCTCATAGCGACTGGGGAGTGGCACCAGCCACTGGGATGCCCAGGGACTGAGTTTCCTCATCTGTAAGACAGGCTGAGGTCCGTTGGTCTGTACTCCTGCAATGGTTTGGAAAGCCTAGGAGATGATCTTCTAGAAAGTTCTTTCTTGGTGACCACCAGACTTCCATGATCACAAAAGACAGTGTATGGTAGTTGTTCTTAGTCCTCACTGCAATTCGAAGCCATCCCAAAGGGTCTGGAAGGCATTCTAAAGGTCAAACCCCACCCGAGAATCACCGTGCTTGCTGCTGTCTCCAGAAGCCAGCATGGATATTGCTTGTCTGAGACCATTCCTTCCAGGGGGACCATATCTGAGTGATGACTCGGGAGAGAGTTGTGAAGCAGCAGAGAAAGCCCCAGGCCCATGTGCTAACAAGCAGGACAGGGCTGCAGGCTACTGAACGTTCCTTCCCACTGGACACCTCTGGGAGTCAGTGCAGAGCCCACATCGGAGGTGTGAAGACGCTGGACCACACCTCCAGTTGATAGTGATTCAGGCCTATCTTTAGAGGCCTCCACTGGCTCTTCCAGCCTGCTCTGTTACAGGACACAGGAAGGTCCGGTGGCTGGAGGACTCTCCAAGTCTGCAGTAGGCAGTCACTGGTGCCAAGGCAAACTTGGCAAGACTGAAGGGCTCTGAGTGGGTGCCGGTGCTGTGTGTCATGTGATGCTGCTCTATCACAGTACTTTGCCCCAACTTGGGGGCACAGTGACCCCTATTCCTGCCCATCACCTGTCCTGCAGTCATTCCTCACTCAAACCCCATGCTGTGTGCAAGACATCCTAAAGCTCAGAGACTCTGAGATCAAGTCCGAAAGACTCCTGTCTTGGAGGCCTCTGCAGTGTGTGCTTTTGTGTGATGGGTTCTGTGTGACCCAGTGACATGCATCATACTTGAAATACTTCCACCGCTGACAAAATAAATCAACTCTGTCTGCCGTAGCACTCGGCTTATTAGGGGAAAATGGAAAGGGGACATTAAATATTAATGCTGCATATTTTCCTCTCCTCAGTGCCTTCTGTGCTGCTGATAGCTGCCCAGTCAGTCCTGCCTTCTGTCTCTTTCCCCTGATGATGATAGGGGACAGGAAAAGCCTTCGACAAGACAGTGAGGGGCAGGTGTGTGAAATGGGGCTCTGACCGGTTTTTCTAGGCTCCTGCTTGGGAGCATCATTGTGTCCACCAAATGCCAGGGATGGTAACACTGTGGAACCTCATCTGTGGCAGAAGCTTTCTGCTCGTGCTGTGTGGTGTGGCTGTAGCCATGGAGGACAGTGTCTTCCAGAAGAGAAGGTGGCTTCTCAGGAGGTGGGATGGGAGGACAGCTCAGAGGTGTGGATGAGGAGTCCTGAGTTCCCGGACACCACTGCTGTGCTTCTGGTCTTGATTTCCAGCAAACATTCAGTAAAGGTGTCCTTACTTCTAAACACAGGCCAGTGGAGAAGGTGTGTGCAGGTAGCTTTCAGGCTGTGAAAAGGGAGTCTTCTGGAGATGTTAGTGTTTCATCCAGCCAGTTTTTAAAAATTCACCATCTATTCATCTATCTAATCTAATCTAATCTAATCTAATCTAATCTAATCCAATCTAATCTAATCTATCTATCTATGTATAGATATCCATATATCTGTATTTATCTATCATCTATCTGTGTATCTATCAATCACCCATCTATCAATCATCTATCTATCTAGATATATAGTATATCTATATCTTTTATATAGATATAGACATCCATCTACTATCTATCATTTATCTACCACCTACTATCTATCTAGATATATACTATATCCATCTATCTATCCATCCATCTATCTATCCATCCATCCATCTATCTATCCATCCATCCATCCGTCCGTCCATCCATCCATCCATCCATCCATCCATCCATCCATCCATCCATCCATCTATCTATCTATCTATCTATCTATCTATGTCAAATAGAAGATAGATAGATAGATAGATAGATAGATGGATGGATGGATGGATGGATGGATGGATGGATGGATGGATAGATGGATAGATGGATGATAGATGGATAGATAGGTAGATAGACAGACAGAAAGAAAGATAAACTGTTTGAAGAAGTAAAGAAATTTTGCCTTGGGGATTACAGCCACCATAACGGTCCCTCTGCCCTATGCTCTCTTCTGTCCTCAGCCTCTGCAGAGGTGGTTGGGACCACTCCTGTGCGGCAGTTTTGGCACACTTTGGTGAGTATCTGCTCATGGTGTCCCCACTTCCCTCCTCCCACCTGGATCTTGCTTTTGATTCAAGACCCACATCCCTGCTGAAGACTTTCTCTGTCCACACTGGGCCCACAGGCCAAGCTCCGCAGTACTGTCTCCAGGAGGGGGCTTACTATTTCCGGTGGGGTGTATTCATGCTTGTTCCCTGCCTACATCCTGAGATTCTTGCGGGGGGTGTCTTCACCTCAGTCGGCTAGAAGTACACCTCAGCACTTGTTCAAGCCTATCATGTTCTCTGCTTGGTTCTAGATACTTTGCATCCATCTTCCTGCCTCATGTCACTCATATGAAGACTAAAGACTGGGAGAGCTTGAGGCTTTTACAAAGGTCCATAGTTAGTAGAATGAAGAGTAGGGTTCCGGGGCTGAGGAGGTGAGTCAGTAAAGTGCAGCCACATAAGCATGAGGACCTGAGCTGTTCTCTAGCTGGGTGCAGTAGCACGTGCCTCTTTGAAAAATGGAGAGGGAGAAGCAAAGGGGTTCCTGGTGCTTGCTGGCCGGCTGTATAGACAAACTGGTGAACTCTAGGTTTAGTGAGCACCCATTTTAAAAACTAAGGTAGAGATACTGAGGAAGATGCTCAATGATAAGCTCTGGCCTCTATACACACGTGCACGTGCACACACACACACACACACACATACACACACACACACACACACACACACACACACACACACACACACACACACACAGCAAGATTCAAATCTAAGAAATCCAAGACTGGCTCCCAAGAGTTGAGCAGGAACAAAGGTGTGAGGGGGTGCCCCTAGAAGGAGTGTCACACACACTCATGGTGTCATTCCTTTAGCTCTGATCCATCTAGACTAGTGGTTTTCAATCTTCCTAATGCTGTGACCCTTTAATACAGTTCCTTGTATTGTGGTGAGCCCCAACCATAAAATTATTTTCATTGCTACTTCATAACTGTAATTCTGCTACTATTACAAATCATAGTAATGTAAATATCTGTTTTTTCTGATGGCCTTAGGCAAGTCCTGTAAAAGGGTCATTTGAACCCAAAGGGATTGTGATCAACAGGTTGAGAAATACTGATCTAGACTACCTCATCTGTGTCCAAGGAGCCTGCTTAAAGGGCACTTCCCTCCATTTGTGACCCTTTTGCCTGCCATAGCTAAGGCTTGGAGAGCTAAGGTCTGCAAGGCACGGGGAGGCTGCCTGTCAGGAGGATCCCCTCCAGGAACCCCCATGGAGCCGCCAGCAATTTAGGTTAAATGAGTGTCCAAAACCCAGTGCCACGGAAGATCATGGAAGACATTATCCATGGTTATTTACAAGAATCTCCTCAGTGGTTTCCTTGAGGAGGGAAGACACATCCCTTGTGGGAAAATTAGGCAAATTGTGTAGTTGTTTGGGCCATGCGGGCTGTATTGCCACCAGGGAAATTAACTTGTCACCGGCTAGGCTGTCACTGTGTTCCTTTCGCACTTCCTGTGCCTCACAGTCACTGTCATTATGGGGAAGGTATGCATGTCATCTTCAGATGCAGCATTCAAATCCAGGAAGGGACTTAGTTTGGGGGCCTCTCTGTGTCCCACAAAGGATGCTGCTAACCTGTCCCATGAGCTGGACCTGCTAAGCCTCCTTTTTCTTTAGTGCCCAGCTGCTCCCCTGTATTGAATATGTCTGTCTTTCTCACCCAAAATGCAGCACTGTGACAGAGTGAGGTGCAGGTGCTCAGAAGGCTGGCTGGTCAAGCTCTTGCAGGACTTATCAGAGCCTTCCACATGGAAGGAAAAACATGATATCATTTTTCCCAAATCTGTGGTCCTGAAATGCTTTTGATAGTAGAACAGACTTTTCCAGACCTTCCAATCCTTATATTGTAAGACATGGTGGCATGGAGAAAAACAAACAAACAAACAAACAACAAAAACAGAACTCTAGAGACCAGGAGAACAGGGGAGGGCCTTTCTCTCCCTACCTGCTTCTTGTCTGAGGGCCTTAAAGCACAAGAAACAATAAATGTACAAGAAGGTGTTGAGAAGAGTAAGTGAGACATGGTTCTTGGGGCAGAACAGGGGTGTCATCAATGTTGAATTCCTTGTATTCTCACCTAAGCCCAACGTGGTACCCCTGAAAGGACCTTGTCATGGTTACTTTATATATACTGTACGTTTTGTGAGCTGCTGTAGAAGTTGTATTCATTCTCTCTCTCTCTCTCTCTCTCTCTCTCTCTCTCTCTCTCTCTCTCTCTCTCTCTCTCTCTCTCGGAGATATACTCTTGCTATATAGCCTAGGCTGGCCTTAAATGTGCCATCTTCCTGCTTCAGTTTCTTGAGCACAAGGACCACAAGTGTGCACCACCATGCTTGGGCTCATAGGTTGTATTTTGACATGAGTTCCTGTTCTTTCGGCAAAACCCATAGAGGTGTTTGATATGTAGTAATTGCCTCCATAACAAATCTTGTCATGTGTTTAGTTTTGTGGGATCTTAAGAGACTGTAGGTCTCTGGGAATATTTTTAGAATGGGTGGTACTTATGCATGAAATAACTGAGCTAAGAGGAGGGATAAATAGATTGATCTTCTTTTGTTTATAAATTCATTGAAAATGTGCTGTCTGTTGATGATTTTAAAATCATTTTGTTGGGGCTAGAGAGGTGGTTCAGCAGTTCAGAGCACTTGCTGTCATTGTAGAGGTCCAGTTCCCAGCACACACGGTGGCTTACAGCCATCTGTAGGCATGCACATGGCACGTAAAAACACAGTCAGACAAAACATTCATACACACAAGACAAAAGGAGTTTTAAAAAATGGTTGTAATTTTTTTATAGCTGGCTCAGCATGCAAAACTCTTGTCATCAGCCTGATGACCTGAGTTCAACACCTGGGACTCTCATGGGGGAAAAGAGAGAATCAACTTCTGCAAGTTGTCCCCTGACCTCCACACATGAGCTGGGACATATGTGTGTGCACACATACATACACACATGCACACACATACACACAAGTACAATAACAATTTAAAAATAAAATACCAAATTAAACTTTATTGGAACACAAAGTTCCATTAGTTTACATTTCTCCTAAGGCCTCTCTTTGGTGACCATGCTTAACACCTAGAGTTCTGACTACCTGGCCTTCCACAGAAGTTTGCTGTCTCAGACAATGGCACTGTTCTCAAGCAGGAACTAGCATGGTCACTGATCTTGTGCTAAATTTGGAGGGTGTGGTGGTTTGAGTAACAATGGTCCCCATGAGCTCATATATTTGAATGTTTAGTCATTGGGGAGTGGTACTACTTGAGAAGGATTATAAAGATTAGTAGATGTGGCCTTGTTGGAGGAGGTGTGTCACTGGGGAGTGGGTGTTGAGGTTTCAAAAGTCCACACCAGGCCAAGCATCTCGCTGCCTCTTTGCTTGCAGATCAGGATGTAGCTCTCAGCTACTACTCCAGCACCATGCAGGCTGCTATGATCCCTACCATGATGGTCATGGATTAAGCCTCTGAAGTAAGCAAGCCCCTAATTAAATCTTTCTTTTATAAGTGTTGCCTTGGTCATGGTGTCTCTTCACAGAAATAGAACAGTGACTAAGACAGAAAAGGCAAAAGTACCTGTGAGGTCACTGATGACCCTCTTAGAGTGATCTTCTAGTTGTCGAAGACAATGGTAAACTTTCAGTCTTTACCTACACTCTGTCTTGCGATTTCAAACCAAAGGGCATTTCATCATGATTGACACTTTTCTTCTGCCCTTAGCAAGCTTCTTCTCTGGGCCCCTGCAGAAGTTCCCTCTGATCAGCCCACAGCACAGTCAGGAGTTAAGGGACAGACTGAGGTGGCATTACATCCCCGCTCCTTCACTTAAGAGTAATTGACCTTGAATCTCAATTTCAGTGTCTGGAGAACATGGCAGGCAGCTCTTGTGCTCAGGAATTCCTCACATGCCCAACATATTCTGAGAACTAGTAAAGGTTGGCCAGCGTGTCTTAGGCTCTTTTTCCTGCTGTCCTTTCCTGTCTGCCTTCCCTTGAAATGACAAGGTCCTCGGGGCTGTCATCGTGGTCCATCCTGGCTTCCTTTGGATGGGGGCTTACTACTCAACTGACTCAATCCTTCATCTTGCATTTCATATATATACTAGGGTATATGAACATAAATTTTCTTTCTGCCTTTCTTTCCCTCCTTCCTTTCTTTCTTTTTAGATAGTATTTTGCTATGAGAGTACCTGGTACTCAGTATGTAGTCTAGCCCAGCCTTGAACTCAAAACAGTCCTCCTGCCTCAACCTCCTGAGTGCTGGGATTCTAGGCATGTACGCCCAACATCCAGCTCTTTATATGAAAATTCAGAATTGTTATATGGCAGCCAGCAATGCCTTGGCATAGAAACCCATGGAAACTTATATCTAAATTCACTAACTGCTCCTTCACAAAATCCAAACTCACAATAAAGCCTTTATTTGGGCTAAATAAAAATTTCTATCTCAACTATTACCCTCCCTGTTTCCTGTCCTCTCTCCACCACCCACATCGGCCACCTCAAGTCAATCTGCAGACAATTTCTGATAACTTCACAGGACTCAAACTCAATAGGAAAAGCATGGCTGAAAGATGTTTCCAGAAGATTTAAGGCATGTCTGTCTCATCTTCCAAATCATGGCTCATCCTCAAAAATATCTAACTGCAATCAATTACTGAGTTTTTTTTTAAACATTGTCTGATTTTCCCTACTCTCTCTAAAGGCCAGTGCGAGTGTGCGTATACATATTCCAGGAGAGGTGGTGTGTCTGACTGCAAGCCACTTATCATGATCCAAAAGACTGACTCAGAGGCATAATTAATTGGAACGTATTTCAGTGGGAGTTATTTCCCTTCATCTCGTTACAGAAACAAAAGAAGATTATAGGCCAGGGAATCCGTGAGATTTCAAGAGAGTCTATTGATGAATGAAGTTGGAAAGAGTTGACACGAGGTCGGATGGTTCAGATCCAAATATTCTTACAAAGAAACAGCAACTCTTCCCATTAATCCCATCCTGCCCCTTTGATCTTGAGTAGTACTCTGGCTGTGAGTCAAGCACAAGCCTACCTTGGTGTTAAAGGTCTCTGAAGCTTTCATTCCAGAGAATGAGTCCCAATGATGATGATGATGATGATGATGATGATGATGATGATGATGACAAATAAGGATAATAATAATAGAAATAAATAATAAAGCCCAGCTAAACAAACCAACCAATAAAACAAAACCCCAGGAAATGTGAACAAGCAGAGACCCCTTAAGGGAAGTTTTAAAGCTGGTAGATTACCAGTCCTCTCTCTGTGCCTGTTGTGATGAGGGTGGTGTATTAATTTATTAGCCCAGGCAACGGGGAAATGAATTGAGGTGGACTTGTAAACTTTGGGTTCCAACTCTTCTTTTTGTAAGATGGGATATTTGAATGAAGGCAAGTGCTAGGAGAAAGCACAGTTGCGGACACAGAGCGATATTCTTTGCACATTTGTTTACTGTGGCCACTATTTGATTTGTCAAATATTGGAAGGGACTAAGAGGACTTCTCTGATCCAACAGACCTAACCCCTAGTATTGACGGTTCCTGTAACTTTGGAAGTAGCCCAAGGTCATTAGATGTTCCTTTAATTCTGGAAATGGGAGGAAAAGAGAGAGAGAGAATGGTATCTCCCTGCCCAGCTGGTGGTCAGCTTGCTGCTCCAAGTTGCCCAATTAAAGAAATGAAAAATGGAAATGATGTCAGGAAAAATGCAAATAAGGTGGCTCACGGCTAAGATCTTGAGTGGTTTGGTGGTTAGAATTACGCTCTTGTTTATGAGGGGAAACGGATTTCAAAAGTACTATATACAACCGGGGAAATTAGGCAACCATCTATTATGTAATTGAGTCACAACATAAGCCACCCCAACGGCAGCGAGGCCAGCCAAACCATCGTGAGCGGGAGAGATCACGGTTGCCATTATTCTTCCTTGAGTTCTTGGAAGAGCAAGTTGTGAGGGATCAGCTTGCTCGCTCTTCCCTCTTCTTCCTCTCCCTCCCCCATTGCCCTCACAATGGTAATGTCTTATAGTTAGCCTTCAGGTTTGAATTCTTGCTCATCTCATCACAGGTCTTGTGTTACCTGGCTTGGTAGCTGGACACTACTCACTGGGGATCCTCAGCGCAGAGGATGGGGGTTTGCTGCAAATTGAGAAGCATAAGATGTCAATGCCCCAGAACTATTTAATGTCACAACATTGACCCAGAAGAGGTAATTTCTCCTTCATCCTTTAGAACTTTCCTGATAGATGGGGAAACAGAACAGAGAGGTGTTTTCGGCTCTGTGGGCTTTCCCTCATAATATTCCAGTCAGTAGAGGGAATCAGGTGAGGTGTAGAGGCTTGGGCAGTCAGGTCAGGGATGAAAGCATGTGTATACATGTGTGCACACATGTGTGCAAGTATATGTATTTTCAGAGCTGCCTGTGCCTGTGCCATTGCAGATTACAAAAGCTATCAGAGCAGATGGTGTGGTGTCCCTCAGTTTACTTGTGATGCCCAAAGTTTTCTTCATTCAGCTGTGAACAGTTGGTTGATTCAGGATGCCAACCAGAAGCTGCCCTCCACTAGGGAGCTGCCCCACCAGTTTCTGCTCCTATGGTTAGGGATGCTGCATACTGTAATGGGTCCTTATGGGTGTAAGCCTTCAGGCCACCACCTGGGCTTAGGGCAACACTAAATTCTGCCTTTGCTCTTCCAGCCCCTGTTAGATCACACAAAGATAAAGTTCTGCTTATTCCCACGATGGGCAAGGTACTTCGTGCTTCTTTCTCATCCATCCATCAGTATCCCTGTCATCAGAAGAATGCTTGTAAAATCAACAAAGAATTTAAGCAAAGGATTTAGGGAGCAATCTAGTGAGTACCAGCTTTGCTAGAGGCAGAGTGGAACAGGCTCCCAGTTCTCTCACCAGGGGAATGCCTTCCGTAAAACATTTAATACCTCTCCAACTTGGTTTACTTATCTACAAGATGGAGTAATACCACCTACTTTATATGGCCACTCTAGATGCCAACATGAATATACACAAAGGCCCCAGCATTCCAGTTCTTATTACAATTGCCATTTCAGAGGAAGTTTCTCTCCCTTGAGGGGCCAGATAAGTGGCAGCAGGACAATGATCCCTAAGAAGGGGGTGGGAGGTTTCTGTCATCAGCTCCAGGATGATGGGTCCCAGCTTTCTCACCGACAGGGAGAGATTCCCCAGTGAGGTCTCATGCCAAGTTATTTATTTCCTAGCAGGGAAATAATATGTGGAACTTGGCCACCCTAGGCTGGAGTCTCACTGTGTTCTGGGAACATTCTGATGTCAGGATTTGCAATGTGGGTTCTGGCCCAGAACAGAGAGCTCTGCCAGGCCTCAGACAAAGGCCCCTTGGTCCCTGAGCTGGCTCTGGGGACTGCCTTGGACAGGTTAGCTTGCAGGTGTCATTGGGACATCTCTGCTTAGTGATCTTCAGATAGGGACTAGAGTCCTTGTTGGGCCATGTGCCACAGTCACAAGCTGGTGAGGATATAGAAAACTTTTTCATGTTGAAATGCAAAGACAGACCCCATGCATGTCAAAGAAATCTTATGTCAAGGGAGGGAGCAGGTGTTGTGGGCCACATGAAGTCTCTTGGCCATGTTACAGACTTGTAGCATGAGACTGCAGTCCTTGGGCCCTGCAAGTTGTGGGGGAAAGATTTGTTTAACCTAGTTCCAGGAAAACAGAACAGCCTTTTCCTAAGCATTCAGAGGCAGCTCCTGCATACAGCCTGCTTTCCATGAGTGCAAAGTGGCGATGTAGATGAAACCATCTTAAAAAATAAGAAGCACAGAGCCAAATGCAGAGTTAAAAGCCCAAGAGGTCAGAGCAGTAGCCAAGAGCTGAGACTAAAACCGCCTTCTTACCCTTTGCTGCCACTGTCGTCCTTCCCCTCAGCAAGAGAGTTACTTCCTGTGTATCTGACTTTTTATTGACTTCCTGTTCTGCCTTCTCATTGGTTGTAAACCCAACCACACAACCTCCTCGTCACTGCCTGTCTATACAGACCTCCAGGTCTTCTATGGTTGGTATTGAGATTAAAGTCATGTGTCTCCATGCTGGCTGTATTCTTGAACACACAGAGATCTGTCTGTCATGTGATCTGGATTAAAGGTGTGCACCACCGCCACTGCCCTGTTTTTGCTATGGCTTGCTACTAGCTCTGACCCCCAGGCAGCTTTATTTATTAACATACAAATAAAATCACATTTCAGTACAAATAAAATATCACCATACGGCCCCCTCTCTCCGCTGTCCCACAGACGGCTGTCTGTCCATATACTACCTTCCAGGCAGGACTATTGTCTCCTGCTACTAGTACTGATTCCAGACTTGACACTGCTGGTCTCCTCCAAGTATGCTGACACACTAGTGCCTTAAATTCCAAAGAGGAAAATGACAGAAGGAATTGGACTGGCGTGACTTGGGTCAGGTGTTAGGTACAGATCCAATCAGCTATGCTCAGGGGAAATGGATCCCATGATGCATTGGGCTGCTCTCTCTGTTGCCTGTGAACAAAGCAAACGTATAGGGGCAGGGGCAGGGGTGGACAATGGACATTTGGGAAACATTGCTTCAGTTTTCTGGGCTCTAGTTTCCTCAACTGGAAATAGCGCCCGCTGCTCGTGAGGTACCAGATGAAGCCATTTTACACATAGGTTTTAGTTGTCTCCCCACAGCCCATGGCCACCAAGTAATGCTTCGATTGTGATTGGAACCTTTACCTGAAATATGGTCTCTGTAGCACAGAGGTGTGCATTAGATCTCTACAGCTGACTCACCTTGTCCAGTGAAAACTATATGCTGCTGATTAGCAATCCCTCATCTACCCCTCCCCCACAACCACCGTACTCCTCTGTGATTCTAGACATTCCACTATTTAGCTACTTCAATAAGGGGAATCATGAAAAATTCTTTCTGTGACTAATTATTTTACATAGCACAATATCTTCAGGGCTCATCCATATCGTATTATATTACAGTATTTAAATATCTATTTTTTACTTTTATTATTTTACATTGTGTGTTTGGTGGATGTGTGCACATGCACAAGGGTGTGGGTACCCTTAGAGTCCAGAAGAGGGCATTCAATCCCTTGGAGCTAGAGTCAAGACTGCTGTGAGCCACTTAATGTAGGTGCTAAGAACCAAACACTGGTCCCTTCAAGAGCAGTAGGTACTCAACTGCTGAGCTGTCTCTCCAGCCCCATTTTGTTTTGTGTTTGTTTGTTTGTTTGCTGATTTCTATTGGTGAAATTATTATGGCAACTGCCACGTAGTTAAAAAGGAGGTTTATTTTGTGGGGTAACTCACAAGTGAAGGGATAGGTAACAGGGTCTGGGAAAGGTGCAGTCTAGCAGTGTTCTCTGGAGAACTCTGCTCAGTCTACCTCTAACATCCAGGGTCCAGGAACCAAGAGAGCCAGCGCATCCAGATCTCGGGTCTTCAGGGTTCTCTCTCAGCCCCGCCTTGTAGGTGTAACAATTACTGAAGCCTCAATGGGGGTTGGAACTTCCAGATCAAAGCTGGAATGGCTACCCACTACAGGTTTCTAAAGCTGAACAGCATTTCATTTAAAATTCTAGTTCTTTAGATAAACACCCATAAGTGGTGACTGTTGGATCAAGGTGGTTCTATTTATATAGACTTTATATAAACTTTCTGTTCTGCCTTCTCATTGGTTGTAAACCCAACCACATGATCTCCTCATCACTGCCTGTGTGCACAGACCTCCAGGTCTTCTATGGTTGGTATTGAGATTAAAGGCATGTGTCTCCATGATGGCTGTATCCTTGAACACACAGAGATCTGCCTAGCTCTGCCTCCTAAGTGCTGGAATTAAAGGCGTGCACCACCACCGCCCAGCTTCTGCTATGGCTTGCTATTAGCCCTGACCCCCAGGCAACCTTATTTATTAACATACAAATAAAATCACATTTCAGTACAAATAAAATATCACCATAAATAACCATTCTGACATTGTAAAATAATATCGCATTGTGGTTTCAGCTTTTCATTTCTCTGACAACTTAATGGCACCGAGCATCCTTCCAAAGGCCACTTGTGTACCGTCTTGAAGTAATGTCCATCAAGTCCTTTGTCTATTTTCAGTTGGGTCTTTAGTTTTTTTAAGCTACCAGCTGTGGGGACTCTTTAGACGTGTTGGCAATTACGTTTTATCCCATATTGCTTGCAAATCTTTTCTCCATTCTGGAGCTTGCTTCTTCACTCTGTTGATCATGTCCTCTGCTCTCAGAAACATTTTAGTTTGATGCATTTTCATTTGTTTATTTTCCTGTTTGTTGCCTGTACGTTTGGAGCCATATCTATAAAGGGAAGTCCACTCTTCGAGGAAGGCAGTCTCCCAGTGTGGGAGACTCTATCTAGGAACTGCTCCAGGAACTCTCCCTCCTGCTCTACATTCCTGATGTTCTGGCACAGCTGGCAACATTTGGATGCTGTTTTCTGAGACACTGTTTTTATCCTGACACAGATATGATTTTCTTCCTTCAGTCTCCAAAGCAGAGGGAAATGGGGTTCCAGTGGAATTTATCACTTTACTGGGTGCCCAGGATAAATAGAATTTAAAGGAAAGAATAAAGCTTCACCTTTATGTTGCTTCTACTGCGCTTTTATGAAGCCAGAGGACCACAAGGGACCTTGCGCCTTTTCTGCAGATGAGTTCCAGGGCACCCTCAGATAGGCGGGATAACTCTAGCCCTTCCAACCCCAACTCCTTCCTCCCATGCCTGGGTATCACTCCCATTTCCTCTGAGGGAGAAGCCCCTTTCCACATGCCAGCCACTGGCGTGACATGTACCAACCAAGCTTCTGCATTCACCAGCAACCTTACCCAAATTTGTCCTCTTCAGCTTAAATATCCTCACTGGAGCAGCTCAATAACCTGAGCATAGATAGGAAGGCTAAGCCCCAACCACAGTCTTTGCATGAAGTGTTCATCAACATGCAGGGAAGAAGATACGCACCTCTATCTCCATCCTGGTGGGTCACGGCTAGGTGCAGGATCACTTGATAACTCCGATCCAATCAAATCAATAAAGCAATACAGTGATCCTCAGACATAGACAGAAGACAATGTCTGTCTAGAGATTTGTCTGCTGAGTCAATGAAACCTTTTCTAATGGACTCCTTTTACACTAGGTACAGGTTCAGGTACATAGGCATGCCTTAAACCAAGAAAGCAACTGTCCGGAAGGAAAGACCCTTATTGCTTTCACAGACTAAAATGGTCTGAAATTCCTCAGCGGCTGCTTTCCAGTGGGACATTTAAAGCCTCAGCAATCTCCAGGTAGCTCCCTCCATAACAGTGTGAGCCTTTGACTCTATCAACACCTTTACCTTCTTTTCAAAAGGAGGTAAACTGAGGTCCAGAGGCATGCGGCTGGATTCAGACCTCAGTTTTGGCTGCATGCCATGTGTCCTACACTAAGCTTGCCCTATGACCCTTCCAGAGTGCAGATTTGGGGTCCACTGAGACTTGGGGACTCTGAGCTCAAGGGAAGGCAGCGGCCTGTTGATCTTCAGAGTTCTACCTAAGTGCCATACTGGCTGTCCTTCCCAGGGCCTGCTACAAAACATTCGTGGGGACTTTGTGCAAAAGTCCCCGTGCATTTGGCAATATAATATGATAGTAGGACATTAAAATGGACATGAGGACTTTGTGCAAGCCAAGGCCTTGTGTGGGTCACACACCTGTTTAGCCCATGACCTAGACCAGAGGCCCCTCACTCCTGAAAAAAGCTCAGGCTACAAGGGGATCCAGTGCTGACAGCAAAGGCAGCTTTTTTTTTTCAGGCCTTCTCCCTCGCCTCCTGTCATGAGGCGTTGACTGTCAAAGCCAGCCTGACACCAAGGGATTGATCATTCCAGATAATTTCTGCAGTTTAGCGCTTTTATTCCGTTCTCATTGTTGTTGTTCCGAGTAATCTGTGCGGCTTTTGAAGAAATTGCTTCAACCGGTTTGAGCTTTAATAAGATATGAGAAAGTCGGAGGCAAAGGGGTCCAGTGATAAAAACGTAGCTTTTATTTGTCGCTGCAGGCTCTGTGGGCTCATCAGAAGCAGTGGGTGGCGTGGGGCACAGGCAGCGTGGAGGGGCAGCCAGGAAGCTGTGTGCTACTCCGCTCGCTCGCTCGGCTCTAAACAGCAGAATGACAATGGGAAACATAAAAGCTGGGGTGGAAAGGGAGAAGGAAAGAGGAAAAACACAAACTCCCAGCTCCATGACAGCCACACAAGGGTGGGATATCTCCAGAGAACAGTACCATCTGGTGAATGGTGGTGTCCCCCTTGTCTACCCCAAGGATAGAGGCATTTGGGCATCTGACTGTGTCTTGCCATGATGAAGGGTTTGCCTGAGAGGGTCTAACATGATCTGAAGCTACCCACGTTCCCAGATCCCTGGGAAAACCAGCCTCTGGCCTGGCGAATCATTCAATGGGCTTCCAGTATTCTAGGTGCAGCCTGTAGGTAACCTCATGGATTCGATGGCTTGAAGCTGGGTGTGGTCCCTGACCTCCTAGGACCCTCAGGTTGGAGGGACAGTCAGATGCTCCAGGAGACAGGTAGATTTGCATAAGAAGTGTTGAGAGGAATTCCCAGGAGGGCCATGCCACCCTCAGCAGACCTCTCCCTGACACATTTAAAATCAGAAAGATGAGTGGAATTTATCCAAGTGTTGGGATGGTGGGAATGATGATTAATTTTGGTTGCCAACTTGATTGGATTAATAAGCAAACACCAGGCATTATTGAATCATGCCTTTGGGTTGAAATGAGAGCTGAAGAGCAAACTGAATATGGGCAGCTCCATTCCATAGGCTGGGGTCCTGAGCCGAGGGAGAGGAAAAAGGAGAAAGTCAGCTGAGAGGCAGCATGCTTTCCCACTTCCTGACCACAGAGTTGGGAGCGGGCAGCCTCCCACTGCCACAGACAGGAAGTAGTCTTGCTTCATGCTTTTTCTGCCACAAGGGACTACCCTGAGCTGCCAGAAAAGTCTTTGCTCTGCTAATATGAGGGAAGGAAGGAAGAAGTAAGGAGCTTTTCACATGCACAATAGACATTGACTTTTTAGCCAGCAAATGTCAATTGTTTGATTACTACATGCCTCAGCCCTACGAAGCCAACTCACGCACCTGATTTCCTACTCATCATTTGACTTTCAGGCACAACTTCCCACTTTCTCTCTTCTCTCTCTTATCTACCACTTAGTTCTCTCATTCTCTCTCTCTCTCTCTCTCTCTCTCTCTCTCTCTCTCTCTCTCTCTCTGTCTCTGTCTCTCCCTCTCTCTCTCCCTTCCTCTCTCCCTCCCTCTCCCCAGATGCCATGTATTAGCAGACTGTAAATTCACCCCTTGTTCTAAAGACCCAAATGACATTGATTTAAACAAGTAACACGGAAACTGCTCTCACTTGCATTTCACAAGATCCCCAGCAGGAAACAAGTGGTTGAGGAAACTGCTTCAGTGAGGTGAGGGCCCTGAACCTCATTTCTTGTTTTTCCATCTATTAAGTGTCAACTTAAATGTGTGCTCTCAAAAAGCTCTCCACATTACCTTGAAGAGGCAGAGAGGGGCTCTGGGAGAAAGAGATCTCTTCGTTTGAAGGCTACAACCTGGGCAGTACCCACGTTATTTCTGCTCACATCTCATTGGCCAGAGCATGGCCATGTGACTACATATCAGCATAGGGAAAACTAGAGAATGTATTCTACATGGCTCCAGAAAAAGTTCAAAGGTTCTCTTACTGTAGCATGAAATGGATAATGAGGTAACTGGCAGTTTCTCTCCTATTCCATGGACTAATATTATAGGGTGACTCTCTGATTGGTCCTGTCATGGCTGTCCCATATTTTATACAGAGTAGAAAGGGAGCGAATGTCAGTCCAAAAGCCAGACAGTACGCCACCGCCAGGCTAAACCTTACAAGAGTCAATTCACAAGATGACAGTTTTTGGAGATGTCTTTTCTTAGCCACTAAAGTAATTGCTCTTCTCGGGGTAGACCAAGTAAGGCCTATTCCTTTTGTTATTAGGTCTGTACACAGCCGGTCCTCTCTGAGGCCCTCACACCTCTCAGATGAGAAGAGACAGTGAAGGCCAGAGGTTCTGCACGCCGGAGCCGGCCTGAACTCCTTAGGTAGGGTGAGGAGGGAAAAGAAGAAAG